>NW_028168128.1:0-38000 GCF_964237585.1 Gallinula chloropus | reverse complement strand
GGGGACGGGGGGGGCTGGGGGGGGGCCTGGGGGGGGCTGGGAGGGGGTTGGAGGGGTTGAGGGGGGAGTTTGGGGGGGTTGAAGGGGGTTTGGGGGGAGTTTGGGGGGTTGAGGGGGGTTTTGGGGGGGTCTTGGGGGAGTTGAGGGGGGTTTTGGGGAAGTTTGGGGGGGTTGAGGGGGGTTTTGGGGGTTGAGGGGGGGTGGGGGGCGAGTTTGGGGGGGTTGAGGGGGATTTGGGGGAGTTTGGGGGGGTTTGGGGGGGGTTGGGGGGGGTTGGTGGGGTTGAGGGGGGTTTTGGGGGGAGTTTGGGGGGGTTGAGGGGGGTTTTGGGGGGTCTTGGGGGTTTTGGGGGAATTTTGGGGGGGTTGAGGGGGGTTGAGGGTGTTTGGGGGGGCTGGGGGGGGTAGGAGGGGGTTGGGGGGGGGGTTAAGGGGGGTTTGGGGGGATTTGGGGGGAGTTTGGGGGGGTTTGGGGGGGGGTTGAGGGAAAAAACTGGGACGGCATTTGAGCCAAACTGGGAATGATTTTGAGCCAAACTGGGACGGCATTTGGAGCCAAACTGGGAAGGGATTTGAGCCAAACTGGAATGATTTTGAGCCAAACTGGGACGGCATTTGAGCCAAACTGGGAATGATTTTGAGCCAAACTGGGACGGCATTTGGAGCCAAACTGGGAAGGGATTTGAGCCAAACTGGGAATGATTTTGAGCCAAACTGGGAAGGCATTTGAGCCAAACTGGGAAGGGATTTGAATCAAACTGGGACGGCATTTGAGCCAAACTGGGACGGTGTTTGAATCAAACTGGGAAGGCATTTGAGCCAAACTGGGACGGCATTGGAGCCAAACTGGGAAGGCATTTGAGCCAAACTGGGAAGGCATTTGAGCCAAACTGGGAAGGGATTTGAGCCAAACTGGGAAGGGATTTGAGACAAACTGGGAAGGGATTTGAGCCAAACTGGGAAGGGATTTGAGACAAACTGGGACGGGATTTGAGCCAAACTGGGATGGGATTTGAGCCAAACTGGGAAGGGATTTGAGCCAAACTGGGAAGGCATTTGAATCAAACTGGGAAGGGATTTGAGCCAAACTGGGAAGGGATTTGAGCCAAACTGGGAAGGGATTTGAGACAAACTGGGACGGGATTTGAGCCAAACTGGGACGGCATTTGAATCAACTGGGAAGGGATTTGAGCCAAACTGGGACGGCATTTGAGCCAAACTGGGAATGTATTTGAGCCAAACTGGGAAGGCTTTTGAGCCAAACTGGGAAGGCGTTTGAGCCAAACTGGGAATGTATTTGAGCCAAACTGGGAATGATTTTGAGCCAAACTGGGAAGGCATTTGAGCCAAACTGGGAATGTATTTGAGCCAAACTGGGACGGCATTTGAGCCAAACTGGGAAGGGATTTGAGCCAAACTGGGAAGGGATTTGAGCCAAACTGGGAAGGGATTTGAACCAAACTGGGATGGCATTTGAACCAAACTGGGAAGGGATTTGAGCCAAACTGGGAAGGGATTTGAACCAAACTGGGATGGCATTTGAGCCAAACTGGGAAGGGATTTGAGCCAAACTGGGACGGCATTTGAGCCAAACTGGGAAGGGATTTGAGCCAAACTGGGAAGGGATTTGAGCCAAACTGGGACGGCATTTGAACCAAACTGGGAAGGGATTTGAGCCAAACTGGGACGGCATTTGAATCAAACTGGGACGGCATTTGAGCCAAACTGGGAAGGCATTTGAGCCAAACTGGGAAGGGATTTGAGCCAAACTGGGAAGGGATTTGAGCCAAACTGGGACGGCATTTGAATCAAACTGGGAAGGGATTTGACCCAAACTGGGACGGGATTTGAGCCAAACTGGGACGGCATTTGAGCCAAACTGGGAATGATTTTGAGCCAAACTGGGAAGGCATTTGAGCCAAACTGGGAATGTATTTGAGCCAAACTGGGAAGGCATTTGAGCCAAACTGGGACGGGATTTGAGCCAAACTGGGAATGATTTTGAGCCAAACCGGGAAGGCATTTGAGCCAAACTGGGATGGCATTTGAGCCAAACTGGGAAGGCATTTGAGCCAAACTGGGACGGCATTTGAGCCAAACTGGGAATGATTTTGAGCCAAACTGGGAATGTATTTGAGCCAAATTGGGACGGCATTTGAGCCAAACTGGGACGGCATTTGAATCAAACTGGGAAGGCATTTGAGCCAAACTGGGACGGGATTGGAGCCAAACTGGGACGGCATTGGAGCCAAACTGGGACGGCATTTGAATCAAACTGGGAAGGCATTTGAGCCAAACTGGGACGGCATTTGAATCAAACTGGGACGGCATTTGAGTCAAACTGGGAAGGCGTTTGAGCCAAACTGGGACGGCATTTGAGCCAAACTGGGAATGATTTTGAGCCAAACTGGGAATGATTTGAGACAAACTGGGAAGGCATTTGAATCAAACTGGGAAGGCATTGGAGCCAAACTGGGAAGGGATTTGAGCCAAACTGGGAAGGGATTTGAGTCAAACTGGGAAGGGATTTGAGCCAAACTGGGACGGGATTTGAGCCAAACTGGGAAGGCATTTGAGCCAAACTGGGAAGGCTTTTGAGCCAAACTGGGAGGGATGTGAAGGACCAGGCTCAGGGGGTGCTGGTCAGTGGGGCAGAGTCTGTCTGCAGCCCTGTGACCGGCGGTGTCCCCAGGGCTGGGTGCTGGGTCCAGTACCAGGTCCCTGTTCAGTATCCTCATCGACCTGCTGAGGGAGCAGCCTCCAGCCTCAGCCGGTACCCGATGCTGGGAGGGGTGGGTGACACCCAGACCCCTGCGCTGCCAGCCAGAGGGACCTGGGCAGGGAGAGACCAGCTGGGGTCCAACAACAGCCAGTGGAGAGTCTGGCCCCTGGGGAGGGATAACCACTGGGACCAGTCCAGGCTGGGGGATGAGCTGCTGGGAGGAGCTCTGTGGGGAAGGACCTGGGGGTGCTGGGGGGTGACAGGGTGGCCACGAGCCAGGAGTGTGCCCTGGGGGCTGAGAGTGGGATCCTGGGGGGCATCAGGAGGAGGGTGGGGAGCAGGTGACAGGAGGGGATGGATCCTCCCCCTCTGCTCTGCACTGGTCAGGTCCCACTGGAGTGTTGTGGCCAGTGCTGGGCTCACAGGGACTGGGATCTGCTGGAGAGAGGCCAGAGCAGGGACAGGGATGCTGAAGGGGCTGGAGCATCTCCAGGCTGAGGGACCTGGGGCTGTTCAGCCTGGAGAAGACTAAGGGGGGACCTAATTAGTGTTTATAATTATCTTAAGCATGGGATGCAGGGGGAATCAGCCCCTTCTCAGTGTCTGTGGGGACAGGACAAGGGGTGATGGGCTCAAGCTGGAGCTCAGGGAGTTCCCCACCAACATGGGGAAGAACTTTTCCCCAGTGAGGATCCCAGAGCCCTGGGACAGGCTGCCCAGGGAGGTGGTGGAGTCTCCTTCTCTGGAGAGATTCCAGCCCCGTCTGGAGTCCTGTCTGAGTGATGTGTCCTGGGGAGCTGCTTGGCCAGGGGGGGTTGGACCCCATGATCTCCTGAGGTCCCTTCCAACCAACAGCAGGGACGGCTGGGGGAGGCTCAGAGTGACTGGGAAATCCATGGAGGCTGGAGGGAAGGATGTGGGGGGGTGGGATGCTGGGCAGGCCCAGGGGTTGGGAGAGAGGGGTGAGGCTCAGGGCTGCCCCACAGGCTCCCAGCTCCGTATCTGGGGTCTGTGGGTGCGTGTGGCCAGCTGGGGATGAGCCACTTCCAAGGGAAACCCTTTGTCCCCAGCGGCTCTCGGGGCGGCCCCGATGCTCCTCCCCAGGCTGGAGGTTCCCTGCGGCGTCCGGCAGGAGAGAGACACGTGGGGACCAGCCCAGAACCAGCTTCTCAAGGGGCCACATCGTTCCCCTTCCCCTCTGTCTGCCACCAACCCCAAGGTGGGCTCAGACTCCACACCCAGAGGCACAGACCCATCAGCCTGGGGTGGGGGAAAAGCCTCCCCCTGGTTCTTGATGCTGCCCCTCAGACGGGCATCTCCCTCCAAGGGCTGGCTCAGGTCACTGTTCCTTCCTGGCCCCCCAAAAGCAGCTGAACTCTGTCCCAGGACCGTGATCTCTTGATCTTCTGGGGCATTTCGGCCCTCTGCACGCAGGGGTGAAGCCCCCCGGCTCGATAGCGATGAGGAGAACGCAGGCAAGTGCTGGGCATCTTGGGAACACACATTTGGTGTGATTGGAATCAAAACCTCAGCTTCTTGGCTCAAAACCTCATATTCTTGACTCAAAACCTCACTTTCTTGACTCAAACCCTCATATTCTTGATTCAAAACCTCATATTCTTGACCCAAAACCTCATATTCTTGGCTCAAACCCTCATATTCTTGACTCAAAACCTCATATTCTTGACCCAAACCCTCACATTCTTGACCCAAACCCTCACATTCTTGACCCAAACCCTCACTTTCTTGACCCAAACCCTCATATTCTTGACCCAAAACCTCATATTCTTGGCTCAAACCCTCATATTCTTGACCCAAACCTTCATATTCTTGACTCAAAACCTCATATTCTTGACCCAAACCCTCAACTTCTTGACTCAAAACCTCATATTCTTGGCTCAAAACCTCAACTTCTTGGCTCAAAATCTCACCTTCTTGGCTCAAAACCTCAACTTCTTGGCTCAAAACCTCATCTTCTTGACTCAAACCCTCACTTTCTTGACTCAAACCCTCACATTCTTGGCTCAAACCCTCATATTCTTGACCCAAACCCTCATATTCTTGACCCAAACCCTTATATTCTTGACTCAAACCCTCACCTTCTTGACTCAAACCCTCACATTCTTGGCTCAAAACCTCATATTCTTGACTCAAAAACTCACCTTCTTGACCCAAACCCTCACATTCTTGACCCAAACCCTCACTTTCTTGACCCAAACCCTCAATTCTTGACCCAAAACCTCATATTCTTGACCCAAACCCTCACCTTCTTGGCTCAAAACCTCATATTCTTGACTCAAACCCTCACATTCTTGACTCAAACCCTCATATTCTTGACTCAAACCCTCATACTCTTGACTCAAAACCTCATATTCTTGACTCAAACCCCCATCTTCTTGACTCAAACCCTCACCTTCTTGACTCAAAACCTCATATTCTTGACTCAAAACCTCTCCTTCTTGACCCAAACATTCACATTCTTGACTCAAACCCTCAATTTCTTGACCCAAACCCTCATATTCTTGACTCAAACCCTCATATTCTTGACTCAAACCCTCACCTTCTTGACTCAAAACCTCAACTTCTTGGCTCAAAATCTCACCTTCTTGACCCAAACATTCACCTTCTTCACTCAAACCCTCACATTCTTGACTCAAACCCTCATATTCTTGACCCAAACCCTCAAATTCTTGACTCAAACCCTCATATTCTTGACCCAAAACCTCCCATTCTTGACTCAAACCCTCAGATTCTTGACCCAAACCCTCACCTTCTTGACTCAAAAACTCACCTTCTTGACCCAAACCCTCATATTCTTGACCCAAACCCTCACCTTCTTCACTCAAAGCCTCACACGGTTGACTCAAAACCTCATCTTCTTGACTCAAACCCTCACTTTCTTGACCAAACCCCTCAGATTCTTGACTCAAACCCTCAGATTCTTGACCCAAACTCTCACTTTCTTGACTCAAAACCTGACCTTCTTGGCTCAAACCCTCACCTTCTTGACTCAAAACCTCCCATTCTTGACCCAAAACCTCATCTTCTTGACCCAAACCCTCACATTCTTGGCTCAAAACCTCAGATTCTTGACTCAAAACCTCAACTTCTTGACCCAAACCCTCATACTCTTGACCCAAAACCTCATATTCTTGACCCAAACCCTCATATTCTTGACTCAAAACCTCACATTTTTGACTCAAAAACTCACTTTCTTGACTCAAAACCTCAGATTCTTGGCTCAAAACCTGATATTCTTGACTCAAAAACTCACCTTCTTGACTCAAACCCTCAATTCTTGACCCAAACCCTCATATTCTTGACTCAAAATCTCATATTCTTGACCCAAACCCTCCCATTCTTGCCCCAAACCCTCACTTTCTTGCCCCAAATCCCGACCTTCTTGGCCCCCACCTCAAATTCCTGACTCCGACTTCCAGCTCCTCACCCTGAATCTCCAATTCCGGCCTCAAAACCTCCGACTTGACCTGAAACATCAACATTTGGACCCAAATTCTGGCTCCAAGACCCTCAAATTCTGGGCCAGACCCCACCACTTCCCAGTGCCCCAGCCCCCTGACCCTGCCCCAGCCCCCTGACCCTGCCCCAGCCCCCCTGACCCTGCCCCAGCCCCCCTGACCCTGCCCCAGCCCCCCGACCCTGCCCCAGCCCCCTGCCCCTGCCCCAGCCCCCTGACCCTGCCCCAGCCCCCTGACCCTGCCCCAGCCCCCTGCCCCAGCCCCCCTGCCCCTGCCCCAGCCCCCTGACCCAGCCCCCTGCCCCTGCCCCAGCCCCCCTGACCCAGCCCCAGCCCCCTGACCCTGCCCCCTGACCCTGCCCCAGCCCCCTGACCCTGCCCCAGCCCCCTGCCCCAGCCCCCCTGACCCTGCCCCTGCCCCCTGACCCTCCCCCAGCCCCTGACCCTGCCCCAGCCCCCAGACCCCTGCCCCAGCCCCCTGCCCCAGCCCCCTGACCCCCTGACCCTGCCCCAGCCCCCTGCCCCAGCCCCCTGCCCCTGCCCCAGCCCCCTGACCCTGCCCCAGCCCCCTGCCCCAGCCCCCTGACCCCCTGCCCCTGCCCCAGCCCCCTGACCCTGCCCCAGCCCCCTGCCCCAGCCCCCTGACCCCCTGACCCTGCCCCAGCCCCCTGACCCTGCCCCTGCCCCCTGCCCCTCCCCCAGCCCCTGACCCTGCCCCTGCCCCCTGACCCTGCCCCAGCCCCCAGCCCCCTGCCCCAGCCCCCTGACCCCTGCCCCAGCCCCCTGACCCCCTGACCCTGCCCCAGCCCCCCTGCCCCTGCCCCAGCCCCCCTGACCCAGCCCCAGCCCCCTGACCCTGCCCCCTGACCCTGCCCCAGCCCCCTGCCCCTGCCCCAGCCCCCTGCCCCAGCCCCCTGACCCTGCCCCAGCCCCCTGACCCTGCCCCAGCCCCCTGACCCCCCGACCCTGCCCCCCTGACCCTGCCCCAGGCCCAGCTGTGGGGGATGGGTGGGGGTGGGGGATGGGCGGAGGGAGGAGGGGAGAGGGGGGGGAATTGCTGGGGGGGGAGGGGCTAGAGGGTTGGGGAGGGGCTGAGGGGGTGGGGGAGGGGAGATGGGTGGGGGAGGGGTTGATATGGGGGGAATAGTGGTTGGGGGAGGGGCTGAGGGAGTGGGGGAGGGGCTAGAGGGGTGGGGGAGGGGTGGGAAGGAGGGGGGTGCAACGGGGCCTGGGGGTGTCTTGGTGGAGGGAGGGGTGGGGGAGGGGGGGCTCTATGGGGCAGGGGGATCTGTGGGGCAGGGGGATCTATGGGGTAGAGGGTCTCAATGGGGCAGGGGGGTCTCTATTGTACAGGGGGGTCTCTATGGGGCAGAGGAGTCTCTATGGGGCAGGGGGATCTATGGGGCAGGGGATCTATGGGGCAGGGGATCTATGGGGCAGGGGTGTCTCTATGGGGCAGGGGGATCTATGGGGCAGGGGATCTATGGGGCAGGGGTGTCTCTATGGGGCAGGGGGATGTGTGGGGCAGGGGGATCTATGGGGTAGAGGGTCTCAATGGGGCAGGGGGGTCTCTATGGGGCACGGGGGATCTGTGGGACAGGGGGTTTGATATGGGGTAGGGGGGTCTATTGTACTGGGGGTTCTCTATGGGGCAGTGGGATCTATGGGGCAGGGGGTCGCTATGGGGCAGGGGGTCTCTATGGGGCAGGGAGGGATCTATGGGGCAGGGGATTCTCTATTGTACAGGGGGGTCTCTATGGGGCTGGGCGGTGTCTATGGGGCAGGGGGATCTCTATGGGGCAGGGGATTCTCTATTGTATAGGGGGGTCTCTATTGGGCAGGGAGGGATCTATGGGGCAGGAGGGTCTCTATGGGGCAGGTGGATCTATGGGGCAGGTGGTCTCTTGTACATGGGGGTCTCTATGGGGCAGGGGGGTCTCTATTGTACAGGGGGGTCTCTTTGGGGCAGGGGGATCTATGGGGCAGGAGGGTCTGTATTGTACAGGGGGGTCTCTATGGGGCAGGGGGATCTATGGGGCAGGGGGTCGCTATGGGGCAGGGGGTCTCTTTTGTACAGGGGGGTCTATGTGGTACAGGGGGGTCTCAATGGGGCAGGGGTGTTGCTATGGGGCCGGGGGTCTGTATGGGGCAGGGAGTCTCTAATGTACAGGAGGGTCTCTGTGGGGCAGGGGGATCTATGGGGCAGGGGGATGTGTGGGGCAGGGGGATCTTTGGGGCGCGGGGTCTCTATGGGGCAGGGGGTTCTCAATGGGGCAAGGATCTCTAGGGGGCAGGGGGATGTGTGGTACAGGGGGTCTCTATGGGGCAGGGGGTCTCTATGGGGTAGGGGGGTCTCTATGGGGCAGGGATTCTATATGGGGCAGGGGGATGTGTGGGGCAGGGGGATCTATGGGGCAGGCGGGACTCTATAGGGCAGGGGGGTCTCTATGGTACAGGGGGGTCACTATGGGGCAGGGGTGTCTCTATGGGGCAGGGGGATCTATGGGGCAGGGGGATCTATGGGGTAGAGGGTCTCTATGGGGCAGGGGGGTCTATTGTACAGGGGCGTCTCTATGGGGCAGGGGGTCTCTATGGGGCAGGGTGTTTGATATGGGGCAGGGGAATCTCTGTTGTACAGGGGGGTCTCTATGGGGCAGGGGGATGTGTGGGGTAGGGGGAGCTATGGGTCAGGGGGTCTCTATGGGGCAGGGAGGGATCTATGGGGCAGGGGTGTCTGTCGTACAGGGGGGTCTGTATTGGGCAGAGGGGTCTCTATGGGGCAGGAAGGTGGCTGTGGTACAGGGGGGTCTCTATGGGGCAGGGGTTGTGTGGGGCAGCGGTGTCTCTGTTGTACAGGGGGGTCTCTATGGGGCGGGGGGTCTCTATTGTACAGGGGGGTCTCTTTGGGGCAGGGGGTCGCTATGGGGCAGGGGGGTCTCTAATGTACAGGAGGGTCTGTGTGGGGCAGGGGGATTGCTATGGGTCAAGGGGGTCTCTATGGGGCAGGGGGTCTCTTTGGGGTAGGGAGGATCTATGGGTCAGGGGGGTCTCTATTGTACAGGGGGGTCTTTGTGGTACAGGGGGGTCACTATGGGGCAGGGGGATCTATGGGGCAGGTGGTATCTTGTACATGGGGGTCTCTATGGGGCAGGGCGGTGTCTATGGGGCAGGGGGTCTCTATGAGGCAGGGGGATCTATGGGGCAGGGGGATGTGTGGGGCAGGGGGATCTATGGGGCAGGGGGTCTCTATGGGGCAGGGGGTCTCCGTGGGTCTCCCCACACCTTCTCTGCCCCCCAGCGCTGCTGCCCCCCGGCTCCGGGTTCAACCTGCACCCGGCCCCACAGCTCCCGCCCCACAGCTCCTGCCCCACAGCTCCAGCCCCACAGCTCCTGCCCCACAGCTCCTGCCCCATAGCGGGTCCTGCCCCACAGCTCCTGCCCCACAGCTCCAGCCCCACAGCTCCTGCCCCATAGATTGACCCATAGATCCTGACCCACGGAGCCCCCCTGCCCCACAGACTGACCCATAGATCAGCCTGACCCATAGACTGACCCATAGAGACCCTGACCCATAGATCATCCTGCCCCATAGAACCCCTGCCCCACAGCTTGACCCATAGATCATTCTGCCCCATAGATCTGACCCATAGAGTGACCCCTAGATCCCCAGCCCCATAGACTGACCCACAGATTGACCCATAGATCATCCTGCCCCACAGATCCTGCCCCATAGACTGACCCATAGATTGACCCATAGATCTGCCCCATAGATCCCCTGCCCCACAGATCCTCTGCCCCACAGATCCCCCACTTGTGGGTCCCAGCCCCCTGCCCATGGGTCCCCCAGCCCCACACATCTTCCTACTTGGGGGTCCCAGCCCCACATATCTCCCCACTTATGGGTCCAGCCCCACACTTATGGAAGGGGGATCTATGGGGCAGGGGGGCTCTATGGGGCAGGGGGGGTTCTATGGGTCATGGGGGTCTCTATGGGGCAGGGGGGTCTCCACGGGGGAGGGGGTCTCGATGGGGCAGGGGGGTCTCTGTGGGGCAGGGGGGTCTCTATGGGTCAGGGGGTCTCTATAGTACAGGGGGGTCTCTATGGGGCAGGGATATTTGTGGGGCAGGGGGATCTATGGGGCAGGGGGGATATGTGGGGCAGGGGGTCCCTATGGGGCAGGGGTTCTCTATGGGGCAGGGGGATCTATGGGGCAAACGGGTCTCTGTGGTACAGGGGGTTCTCTATGGGGCAGGGGGGATCTATGGGGCAGGGGTGATATGTGGGTCAGCGGTCTCTATGGGGCAAGGGGGGATCTATGGGGCAGGGTGGTCTCTGTGGTACAGGGGGGTCTATGGGGCAGGGGGGTCTCTATTTGGCAGGGGGGTCTCTGTGGTACAGGGGGGTCTCTATGGGGCAGGGGGATCTATGGGGCAGGGAGATGTGTGTGGCAGGGGTTTTGTTATGGGGCCGGCGAGTCTCTATGGGGCAGGGGGTCTCTATGGGGCAGGGGGTCTCTATTGTACAGGGGGGTCTGTGTGGGGCAGGACAATTGCCATGGGTCAAGGGGATCTCTATGGGGCAGGGGGATGTGTGGGGCAGGGGGATCTATGGGGCAGGGTTTTCTAAGGGGCGGGGGGGGGCTCTGTGGAACAGGGGCTTCTCTATGGGGCAGGAGGGTCTCTACGGTGCAGGGGGGTTGCTATGGGGCAGAGGGGTCTCTATGGGGCAGGAGGTTTGCTATGGGGCAGGGGGGTCTCTATTGTACAGGGGGGTCTTTGTGGTACATGGGGGTCTGTATGGGGCAGGGGGTCTCCATGGGGCAGGAGATCTCTATGGGGCAGGGGGGTCTGTATGAGGCAGGGGGATCTATGGGGCAGGGGAGGATCTATGGGGCAGGGGAGGATCTATGGGGCAAGGGGCATATGTGGGGCAGGGAGTCTCTATGGGGCAGGAGAATATCTATGGGGCAGGTTGATCTCTATGGGGCAGAGGTGACCTATGGTACAGGGGGGTCTCTGTGGGGCAGGGGGATCTGTGGGGCAGGGGTGTCTCTATGGGGCAGGGGGTCTCTATGGGGCAGGGGGGGTCTCTATTGTACAGGGGGGTCTCTATGGGGCCTGGGGATGTGTGGGGCAGTTGGTCTCTTGTACATGGGGGTCTCTATGGGGCACGTGGTCTCTATTGTACAGGGGGGTCTCTATGGGTCAGGGGCGCCTCTATGGGGCAGGGGGATCTATGGGGCAGGGGGTCTCTATTGTACAGGGGGGTCTCTATGGGGCAGGAGGATGTGTGGGGCAGGGGGCTTTCTATAGGGCAGGGTGGTCGCTGAGGTACAGGGGGTCTCTATGGGGCAGGGGGTTTGATATGGGGCAGGGGGGTCTCTTTGGGGCAGGGAGGATCTATGGGGCAGGGGGGTCTCTGTTGTTCTGGGGGGGTCTCTGTGGTACAGGGGGGTCTATGGGGCAGGGGGTCTCTATGGGGCAGGGGGTCTCCGTGGGTCTCCCCACACCTTCTCTGCCCCCCAGCGCTGCTGCCCCCCGGCTCCGGGTTCAACCTGCACCCGGCCCCACAGCTCCTGCCCCACAGCTCCTGCCCCACAGACTGACCCACAGACTGACCCATAGATCATCCTGCCCCACAGATCCTGCCCCATAGACTGACCCATAGATTGACCCATAGATCTGCCCCATAGATCCCCTGCCCCACAGATCCTCTGCCCCACAGATCCCCCACTTGTGGGTCCCAGCCCCCTGCCCATGGGTCCCCCAGCCCCACACATCTTCCTACTTGGGGGTCCCAGCCCCACATATCTCCCCACTTATGGGTCCAGCCTCACACTTATGGAAGGGGTATCTGTGGGGCAGGGGGTTCTCTATGGGGCAGGGGGGTCTCTATGGGGCAGGGGGGTCTCTATGGGGCAGGAGGAATCTATGGGGCAGGGGGGTCTCTGTGGGGCAGGGGGTCTCTATGGGGCAGGGGGACTCTATGGGGCAGGGGGTCTCAATGGGCAGGGGGTCTCTATAGTACAGGAGGGTCTCTATGGGGCAGGGGGATCTATGGGGCAGGGAGGTCTCTATGGGGCAGGGGGATCTATGGGGCAGGGGGGTCTCTATGGGGCAGGGGGTCTCTGCTGTACAGGAGGGTCTCTGTGGGGCAGGGGTGTTGCTATGGGTCAAGGGGGTCTCTATGGGGCAGGGGTCTCTATGGGGCAGGGGGTCTCTATGGGTCAGGGGTCTCTATGGGGCAGGGGGGTCTCTATGGGGCAGGGGGTCTCTATGGGGCAGGGGGTCTCCGTGGGTCTCCCCACACCTTCTCTGCCCCCCAGCGCTGCTGCCCCCCGGCTCCGGGTTCAACCTGCACCCGGCCCCACAGCTCCTGCCCCACAGCTCCCGCCCCACAGCTCCCGCCCCACAGACTGACCCATAGACTGACCCATAGAGACCCTGACCCATAGATCATCCTGCCCCATAGAACCCCTGCCCCACAGCTTGACCCATAGATCATCCTGCCCCATAGATCTGACCCATAGAGTGACCCATAGATCCCCAGCCCCATAGACTGACCCACAGATTGACCCATAGATCATCCTGCCCCACAGATCCTGCCCCATAGACTGACCCATAGATTGACCCATAGATCCCCTGCCCCACAGATCCCCTGCCCCACAGATCCTCTGCCCCACAGATCCCCCACTTGTGGGTCCCAGCCCCCTGCCCATGGGTCCCCCAGCCCCACACATCTTCCTACTTGGGGGTCCCAGCCCCACATATCTCCCCACTTATGGGTCCAGCCCCACACTTATGGAAGGGGGATCTATGGGGCAGGGGGGCTCTATGGGGCAAGGGGGGATCTATGGGGCAGGGGGGTCTCTATGGGGCAGGGGGGTCTCCCTGGTACAGGGGGGTCTCTATGGGGCAGGGGGTCTCGATGGGTCAGGGGGGATATGTGGGGCAGGAGGACTCTATGGGGCAGAGGGGTCTCTATTGTACAGGGGGGTCTCTACGGGGCAGGGGGGATCTATGGGGCAGGGGGATCTATGGGGCAGGGAGATATGTGGGGCAGGGGGGTTGCTATGGGTCAAGGGGGTCTCTATGGGGCAGGGAGGGAGCTATGGGGCAGGGGGGTCTCAGTTGTACATGGGGGTCTCTATGGGGCAGGGGGGTCTGTATTGTACATGGGGGTCTCTATGGGGCAGGGGGTCTCTTTGGGGCAGGGGGGTCTCTATGGGGCAGGGGGTCTCTTTGGGGCAGGGGGGTCTCTATTGTACAGGGGGGTCTCTGTGGTACAGGGGGGACTCTATGGGGCAGGGGGTCTCTATGGGGCAGGAGGATGTGTGGGGCAGGGGGATCTATGGGGCAGGTGCTTTCTATGGGGCAGGGTGGTCGCTGAGCTACAGGGTGGTCTCTATGGGGCTGGGGGTCTGTTGTACAGGGGGGTCTCTGTGGTACGGGGGGGTCTCTATGGGGCAGGGAGGGATATATGGGGCAGGGTTTCTCTATGGGGCATGGGGAACTATGGGGTAGGGGGTCTCTATGGGGCAGGGGGGTCTCTGCTGTACAGGGGGGTCTCTATGGGGCAGAGGGGATCTATGGGGCAAGGGGGTCTGTATTGTACAGGGGGGGTCTCTATAGGGCAGGGGTTCTCCATGGGGCAGGGGGATGTGTGGGGCAGGGAGGATCTATGGGTCAGGGGGGTCTCTATTGTACATGGGGGTCTCTATGGGGCAGGGGGGTCTCTATTGTACATGGGGGTCTCTATGGGGCCTGGGGATGTGTGGGGCAGGGGGATCTATTGGGCAGGTGCTTTCTATGGGGCAGGGTGGTCGCTGAGGTACAGGGGGGTCTCTATGGGGCAGAGGGTTCTCTATGGGGCAGGAGGATGTGTGGGGTAGGGGGATCTATGGGGCAGGGGGTCTCTATGGGGCAGGGGGATGTGTGGGGTAGGGGTCTCTATGGGGCAGGGGATCTCTATGGGGCAGGGGGATCTATGGGGCAAAGGGGTCTCTGTGGTACAGGGGGTTCTCTATGGGGCAGGGGTTCTCTATGGGGCAGGAGGATGTGTGGGGCAGGTGCTTTCTATGTGGCAGGGTGGTCGCTGAGGTACAGGGGGGTCTCTATGGGGCAGGGCGGTGTCTATGGGGCAGGGGGATCTCTATGGGGCGGGGGGTCTCTATTGTACAGGGGGGTCTCTATTGGGCAGGGAGGGATCTATGGGGCAGGTGGTCTCTTGTACATGGGGGTCTCTATGGGGCAGGGGGTCGCTATAGGGCAGGGGGTCTCTATTGTACAGGGGGGTCTCTTTGGGGCAGGGGGTCGCTATGGGGCAGGGGGGTCTGTATTGTACAGGGGGGTCTCTATGGGGCAGGGGGTCTCTAATGTACAGGAAGGTCTGTGTGGGGCAGGGGGATTGCTATGGGTCAAGGGGGTCTCTATGGGGCAGGGAGGGATCTATGGGGCAGGGGGTTTGATATGGGGCAGGGGGTCTCTTTGGGGCAGGGGGATGTGTGGTGTAGTGGGATCTGTGAGGGGCAGGGGGATCTATGGGGCAAGGGGGTCTCTATCGTACAGGGGGGTCTCTGTGGTACAGGGGGGTCTCTATGGGGCAGGGGGTTCTCTATGGGGCAGGAGAGTCTGTATTGTATAGGGGGGTCCCTATGGGGCAGGGGGATCTATGGGGCAGGGGGATCTATGGGGCAGGGGCGTCTGTATTGTACAGGGGGGTCTCTATGGGGCAGGAGTTTTCCATGGGACGGGGTGTTATGAGGGGCAGAGGGATCTATGGGGCAGGGGGATCTATGGGGCAGGTTGTTTTATATGGGGCAGGGGGGTCTCTATGGGGCAGGGGGATGTGTGGGGTAAGGGGATCTATTGGGTAGGGGGTCTCTATGGGGCAGGGGGATCTATGGGGCAGGGGGATCTATGGGGCAGGGGGGTCTCTATGGGGCAGGGGGATCTATGGGGCAGGGGGTCTCTATGGGGCAGGGGGGTCTCTATGGGGCAGGGGTCTCTATGGGGCAGGGAGGTCTCTATGGGGCAGGGGCTCTCTATGGGGCAGGGGTCTCTATGGGGCAGGGGGTCTCTATGGGGCAGGGGGGTCTCTATGGGGCAGGGGTCTCTATGGGGCAAGGGGTCTCTATGGGGCAGGGGGCTCTCTATGGGGCAGGGGTCTCTATGGGGCAGGGGGGTCTCTATGGGGCAGGGGTCTCTATGGGGCAGGGGGTCTCTATGGGGCAGGGGTCTCTATGGGGCAGGGGTCTCTATGGGGCAGGGGGTCTCTATGGGGCAGGGGGTCTCCGTGGGTCTCCCCACACCTTCTCTGCCCCCCAGCGCTGCTGCCCCCCGGCTCCGGGTTCAACCTGCACCCGGCCCCACAGCTCCTGCCCCACAGCTCCCGCCCCACAGCTCCTGCCCCACAGCTCCTGCCCCACAGCTCCCGCCCCACAGCTCCTGCCCCACAGCTCCTGCCCCACAGCCTCAGCCCCACAGCTCCGGCCCCGGTGGAGGGGCCTGACCCACAGACTGACCCATAGACTGACCCATAGATCCTGACCCATAGATCATCCTGACCTATAGAGACCCCCTGCCCTGTGCTGGGACCTTCCTTGGGATCCCTCCCTCATCAGGGTTTCTACTCGCTGCCGCAATGCAAATGATGAGCCACGAACTGGCTTGGAAATCAGAGTTGAGGCTTCGTAAGGAAAGTGATTTAAAGGCACGATGAAAAAAAGGGAAAAAAAAAAGAAAAAAACCCCACAAACATTTTTTGGAGAGTCAAAGGGGGGAGAACTGGTCCTACCTTCCTCCCTGTCCTGGACTCCCGTGCCGGGAAGTGCTCTTCAGCGGCTGTGCAAAAAATGCTTTTCAGTGCAAAGAGGGTGTTCAGTCTTAACTGTGCCTCCCCTGGGTTTTGAGGGATTAAAGTGAAACCCTTATTATGTTTAATTATCTCTAGAGTTGCTCTCTGTGCTTGCTGCCTTGCTTTATGGTTTAATAAACTGCGCATCGATACAAACTGAATGACAATTGACATTAGTGCAGGTTGGATTCGCGTTTATTGCTGCTTACAGGTTTGCGCTCAACATGCCTTCGCTCGGGTGTTTCATCGCCATCTATCAGCATGTCTTTATTAGCTCCCAGCTCCTAAAAGCCGTTAGGAAATGCCCAGAGCAGCTCAGGAGGGTGACTGTCCCACCAGGACCCCAAGCTCAGCCCCATGTGGGCTCTGCAGACCCAAGGAGCTTGGGCGGCACGATATGCATTAGGAAAGCCACGCACTGGGGCTTCTCCAGAGGTTGGAGATAACTGAGCATCTTTAGTCACCCCAGTCCTGAGCTAAGTACCATGGTGCCTTTGGAATGTTCAGCTCCCATATGATGGAGGATGGCCCTAAACACAGTCTGCTGCTGATGGAGCGGGCAGGAGGGGCCACCCGTGCCTTCCCTGAATCCTGGGGAAGGTTTAAGGTTGGACCCAACTGCGAAACAAGAGGCTGGAGGAGGCAGGAGTGTTGTGCCTGAGCCACGTAGGAAAGAATCCCCTCATGTTATGAGATGTTATATAAATGTTCTGTATTGTTTGTGTAATCTCATTCTGATTTATACAATAGTGGAGACTGCTCAGTAATCCAAAATAAATATATTTCAAGTTTAGCTCCAAGTGTTTTCGATTTGGGAGTGCCTGTGTCTCCAAGGTCACCTCATAAATCCTGGCACTGTGGCACGGCACTGCCAATCTGCGTGGGGTGTTAATAACTCTTGAGGGAAATCAACGCTGAAAACGCTTCCGAATTTTTCAAAAGGAACATGCATAGAACACATCATCATAACCCAGCTGAGCGTGCAACATCCTTCGCCAGCGCCGGAGAAAAACATCATCCGCCCTCAACTGGGTGGCAACCAAAAGCAAATAAGATCAGAAAGGTAAACTCATGGAAAGGTGTGCACGGACAGATGGATTCCCTGGAAAGCCTGTTGGGGGGGGGAAAGAAATGCGATATCTACCACCATGGAGCTGCAGTGTCCTGTCAGCCCAGTGTCTTCAGGTCTGGGGGGGCAACGTTCCCTCCATGTGCTCACCTCTGTTCTTCTATTGTGTCGTGTTCCCTCCTTCCAGGAATCAATCAGCATATTCCAAGAGCTGCTTTGTTTAGCTGCACCCCCCACTCAGTGGTGGTGTGTCTGCCCAGTGCCATCACTGGGAGGTTTTAGGTGGTCTGCAGGGGTCTCTGGGCCCCGTCTCTCCCAGACCCTGGGTGAGAGATGAGCCTTTGTTCAGCAAACCACACGGACCTTGCAACAGGTGGTAACGCTCTGATTGTGTCAGAATGATGGTGTAACGCACGTGGTGAGTCGCTAACGAAGCAGAGAACGGAGTTACAGGTCACTGAGACGTGGAAACCATGGAAATTCAGCAGCCAAGGAATGAGCTGGTTGTTAAAGGTGACCCAGTATGGGAGAGGGGCCAGCTAAGGGACAAGTGAGGCAGAGGAGCAACTTCATCCCATCGACCACCAGGAGGTAGAAGACGACCCCCTGACAACACCTGGCGCGTGTGCAGAAGGAGCCTCAGTGAAACCATCGGGACCCGGAACTAAAGGACTCTGAACCCCTGAACTGGGAGAGGGACGGAGCCGTTGGGAGAGCTGAGGCTCCCCGGCCGCCCAGCGCTGTTTGCTGAATTGCAGCCGGCTCAATGGATCAAATTGAGTTTGTAACGGAATGAACTGGGTTCGACTGGTGACTGGGAAACCCACGATAACAGAGCCCCTGCCCCATAGATCCCCCTGCCCCATAGAGACACCCTGCCCCATAGAGAACCCCCTGCCCCACAGATACCCCTGCCCCATAGAGACCCCCCTGCCCCATAGATCCCCCTGCCCCATAGAGACCCCCCTGCCCCACAGATACCCCTGCCCCATAGAGACCCCCTGCCCCATAGATCCCCCTGCCCCATAGAGAACCCCCTGCCCCACAGATACCCCTGCCCCATAGAGACCCCCCTGCCCCATAGATCCCCCTGCCCCATAGATCCCCCTGCCCCATAGAGATCCCTGCCCCATAGAGACCCCCTGCCCCATAGAGACCCCCCTGCCCCATAGAGAACCCCCTGCCCCACAGATACGCCTGCCCCATGGAGACCCCCTGCCCCATAGATCCCCCTGCCCCACACATCCCCCTGCCCCATAGAGAACCCCCTGCCCCACACATCCCCCTGCCCCATAGAGACCCCCCTGCCCCATAGATAGCCCTTGACCCATAGCAACCCCCCTGCCCCACAGAGACCCTCCTGTACATTAGACACCCCCTGCCCCATAGAGACCCGCCGGCCCCATAGCAACACCCCTGCCCCATAGAGACCCCCTGTAAAATAGAGACCCCCCTGCCCCATAGATCCCCCTGCCCCATAGATCCCCCTGCCCCATAGAGATCCTTGCCCCATAGAGACCCCCTGCCCCATAGAGAACCCCCTGCCCCATAGAGAACCCCCTGCCCCACAGATACCCCTGCCCCATGGAGACCCCCTGCCCCATAGATCCCCCTGCCCCACACATCCCCCTGCCCCATAGAGAACCCCCTGCCCCACACATCCCCCTGCCCCATAGAGAACCCCCTGCCCCATAGATCCCCCTGCCCCATAGAGACCGCACTACCCCTTTGAGACCCCCGTGCCACAGAGAGACCCGCCTGCCCCACATATCACCCCTGCCCCATAGTGACCCCCCTGTACAATAGAGACCCCCCTGCCCCATAGAGTCCCACCTGCCCCACACAACCCCCTGCCCCATTTAGAACCCCTGCCCCATAGAGACACCCCCTGTAGAATACAGATCCCCCTGCCCCATAGATCCCCCTGCCCCAAAGAGCCCACCCTGTAAAATAGAGACCCCTCTGACCCATAGAGACCCCCTGCCCCATAGAGACCCCCCAGTACCACAGAGACCCCCCTGTAGAATAGAGATCCCCTGCCCAATAGAGACCCCCTGTCCCATAGATCCACCTACCCCACACATCCCCCTGCCCCATAGAGAACCCCCTGCCCCACACATCCCCCTGCCCCATAGAGAACCCCCCTGTACAATAGAGACCCCCCTGCCCCATTGAGACCCTCTACCCCATAGTTCCCCCTGCCCCACACATCCCTCTGCCCCATAGAGACCCCTGCCCCATAGATCCCTCTGCCCCTCATAACCCCTTGCCCCATAGAGACCCTTCTGTACAAGAGACCCCCTTCACCATAGATCACCCTGCCCCACACATCTCCCTGCCCCATAGATCCCCCTGCCCCATAGAGACCCCCCTGCCCCATAGAGACCCCCCCTGTACAATACAGACCCCCCTGCCCCATAAACACGGCCCTGCCCCATAGACACCCCCCTGTACAATAGAGACCCCCCTGTACAATAGAGACCCTCCTGCCCCATAGCGACCCCCTGCCCCATAGATCCCCCTGCCCCACACATGTCCCTGCCCCATAGAGACCCCCCTGTACCACAGAGACCCCCCCTGTACAATAGAGATCCCCCTGCCCAATAGAGACCCCCTGCCCCATAGATCCCACTGCCCCACACATTCCCCTGCCCCATAGAGGCCCCCATGTACAATAGAGACCCCCTGCCCCATAGATCCCTCCCTGCCCCATAGAGACCCCCTTGACCCATAGCAATCCCCCTGCCCCACACAGACCCCCCCTGTACAATAGAGACCCCCTGCCCCATAGAGACTCGCCGGCCCCATAACAAAACCCCTGCCCCACACATCCCCCTGCCCCATAGATCCCCCTGCCCCATAGATCCCCCTGCCCCATAGAGACCGCACTACCCCTTTGAGATCCCCGTGCCACAGAGAGACCCGCCTGCCCCACAGATCACCCCTGACCCATAGAGACCCCCCTGTACAACATAGACCCCCCTGCCCCACAGAGACCCCCTGCCCCATAGAGACCCCCCGGCCCCATAGAGACCACCCTGCCCCATAGAGACCCCCCTGACCCATAGAGACCCCCTGAACGATAGAGATCCCCCTGCCCCATAGATCCCCCTGCCGCACACATCCCCCTGCCCCATAGAGACTCCCCTGCCCCATAGATCCCTCCCTGCCCCATAGAGACCACCTTGACCCATAGCAACACCCCTGTACCACAGAGACCCCCCTGCCCCATAGATCCCCCTACACCACACATCCCCCTGCCCCATGGAAACCCCCCTGCCCCATAGACACCGCCCAGCCCCATAGAGACCCCCCTGTACCATAGAGACCCCCTGCCCAAAGAGAATCCCCTGCCCCATAGAGACCCCCCTGCCCCATTGAGAACCCCCTGCCCCATAGAGACTCCTCTGCCCCATAGAGACCCCCCTGGACAATACAGACCCCCCTGCCCCATAGATCCCCCTGCCCCATAGATCCCCCCTGCCCCGTAGAGACCCCCCTGTACAATAGAGACCCCTCTGCCCCATAGAGTCCTCCTGCCCCACATATCCCCCCTGACCCATCGAGACCCCCTGCCCCATAGATCCCCCTTCCATAAGTGTGGGGCTGGACCCATAAGTGGGGAGATATGTGGGGCTGGGACCCCCAAGTAGGAAGATGTGTGGGGCTGGGGGACCCATGGGCAGGGGGCTGGGACCCACAAGTGGGGGATCTGTGGGGCAGAGGATCTGTGGGGCAGGGGATCTATGGGGCAGATCTATGGGTCAATCTATGGGTCAGTCTATGGGGCAGGATCTGTGGGGCAGGATGATCTATGGGTCACTCTGTGGGTCAGATCTATGGGGCAGGATGATCTATGGGTCAAGCTGTGGGGCAGGGGTTCTATGGGTCAGGCTGATCTATGGGGCAGGGTCTCTATGGGTCAGTCTGTGGGTCAGGCTGATCTATAGGTCAGTCTGTGGGGCGGGAGCTGTGGGGCGGGAGCTGTGGGGCTGGAGCTGTGGGGCGGGAGCTGTGGGGCTGGAGCTGTGGGGCAGGAGCTGTGGGGCGGGAGCTGTGGGGCTGGAGCTGTGGGGCAGGAGCTGTGGGGCCGGGTGCAGGTTGAACCCGGAGCCGGGGGGCAGCAGCGCTGGGGGGCAGAGAAGGTGTGGGGAGACCCACGGAGACCCCCTGCCCCATAGAGACCCCCTGCCCCATAGAGACCCCCCCCGCCCCATAGAGACCCCTGACCCATAGAGACCCCCCTGCCCCATAGAGACCCCCTGAACCAAAGAAACCCCCCAGCCCCATAGACACTGCCCAGCCCCATAGAGACCCCCCTGTACAATAGAGACCCCCCTGCCCCATAGATCCTCCTGACCCATAGAGACCTCCTGCCCCATAGACACCCCCCTGCCCCATAGAGACCCCCCTGCCCCATAGAGACTCCCTGCCCCATAGACACCCCCCTGGACCACCCTGCCCCATAGAAAGCACCTGCCCCATAGATCCCCCTGCCCCATAGAGACCCCCTGCCCCATAGAGACCCCCCTGACCCATAGAGACCCCCTGCCCCACAGAGACCCCCCTGCCCCATAGAGACCACCCTGCCCCACAGAGACCCCCCTGCCCCATAGAGACCCCCTGCGCCATAGAGACCCCCCTGTAACTCAGCGACCACCCTGCCCCATAGAAAGCACCTGCCCCATAGATCCCCCTGCCCCACACATCCCCCGGCCCCATAGAGACTCCCCTGCCCCATAGAGACCCCCTGCCCCATAGATCCCCCCTGCCCCATAGAGCCCCCTGCCCCATAGATCCCCCTTCCATAAGTGTGGGGCTGGACCCATAAGTGGGGAGATATGTGGGGCTGGGACCCCCAAGTAGGAGGATGTGTGGGGCTGGGGGACCCATGGGCAGGGGGCTGGGACCCACAAGTGGGGGATCTGTGGGGCAGAGGATCTGTGGGGCAGATCTATGGGTCAATCTATGGGTCAGTCTACGGGGCAGGATCTGTGGGGCAGGATGATCTATGGGTCAATCTGTGGGTCAGTCTATGGGGCTGGGGATCTATGGGTCAGTCTATGGGGAAGGATCTGTGGGGCAGGATGATCTATGGGTCAGTCTGTGGGTCAGTCTATGGGGCTGGGGATCTATGGGTCAGTCTATGGGTCAGATCTATGGGGCAGGATGATCTATGGGTCAAGCTGTGGGGCAGGGGTTCTATGGGGCAGGATGATCTATGGGTCAGGGTCTCTATGGGTCAGTCTGTGGGTCAGGCTGATCTATGGGTCAGTCTGTGGGTCTGAAGCTGTGGGGCAGGACCCGCTGTGGGGCAGGAGCTGTGGGGCGGGAGCTGTGGGGCGGGAGCTGTGGGTCAGGAGCTGTGGGGCAGGAGCTGTGGGGCCGGGTGCAGGTTGAACCCGGAGCCGGGGGGCAGCAGCGCTGGGGGGCAGAGAAGGTGTGGGGAGACCCACAGAGACCCCCTGCCCCATAGAGACCCCCTGCCCCATAGAGACCTCCTGCCCCATAGAGACCCCCCCCGCCCCATAGAGACCCCCTGCCCCATAGAGACCCCCTGACCCATAGATCCCCCTGCCCCATAGAGACCCCCCTGCCCCATAGAGACCCCCTGCCCCATAGATCCCTCCCTGCCCCATAGAGACCCCCTTGACCCATAGCAATCCCCCTGCCCCACACAGACCCTCCTGTACATTAGAGACCCCCTGCCCCATAGAGACCCCCATGTACAATAGAGACCCCCTGCCCCATAGAGACCCCCATGTACAAGAGACCACCTGCCCCATAGATCCCACTGCCCCATAGATCCCTCCCTGCCCAATAGAGACCCCCCTGTACAATAGAGACCCCCCGCCCCATAGAGATCCCCCTGCCCCATAGACACCGCCCTGCCCCATAGAGACCCCCCTGTACCTCAGTGACCACCCTGCCACATAGAAAGCACCTGCCCCACACATCCTCCTGCCCCATAGAGAACCCCTGCCCCATAGAGACCCCCCTGTACCACAGAGACCCCCCTGTACAATAGAGACCCTCCTGCCCCATAGATCCCCCTGCCCCACACATCTCCCTGCCCCACAGAGACCCCCCATGTACAATACAGACCCCCCTGCCCCATAGAGAACCCCCTGCCCCATAGAGACCCCTACCCCACACATCCCCCTGCCCCATAGAGACCCCTCTGCCCAATACAGACCCCCCTGTACGACAGACACCCCTGCCCCATAGATCCCTCCCTGCCCCATAGAGACCCCCTTAACCCATAGCAACCCCCCTGCCCTACAGAGACCCCCCTGTACAGCAGAGAACCCCCTGCCCCATAGAGACCCCCCTGAACCTCAGCGACCACCCTGCCCCATAGAAAGCACCTGCCCCATAGAGACCCCCTGCCCCATAGAGACCCCCCTGTACCACAGAGACCCCCCTGTACAATAGAGACCCCCCTGACCCACAGATCCTCCCTGCCCCATAGAGACCCCCCTGTACAATACAGACCCCCCTGCCCCATAGAACACCCTGCTCCATAGGGACCCCCTGCCCCATAGATCCCTCCCTGCCCCATAGAGACCCCCTGCCCCATAGATCCCCCTGCCCCACACATCTCCCTGCCCCATAGAGACCTCCCTGCCCATTTAAGACCCCCCTGTACAATAGAGAGCACTCTGCCCCATAGAGACCCCCATGTACAAGAGACCACCTGCCCCATAGATCCCCCTGCCCCATAGACATCCCCTGCCCCATAGATCCCCCTACACCACACATCCCCCTGCCCCATAGAGACCCCCTTGTACAATAGAGACCCCCCTGCCCCATAGATCCCCCTGCCCCATAGAGACCCCCCTGTACAATACAGACACCCCCTGCCCCATAGATCCCCCTGACCCATAGAGACCCCCCTGTACAATAGAGATCCCCCTGCCCCATAGAGACCCCCCTGCCCCATAGATCCCCCTGCCCCACACATCCCCCTGCCCCATAGAAACCCCCCTATACAATACAGACCCCCCCCACCCCATTGAGAACCCCCTGCCCCATAGAGACCCCCCTGTACAATACAGACTTCCCTGCCCCATAGCGACCTCCTGCCCCATAGATCCCACTGCCCCATAGAAACCGCCCTGTACTATAGAGACCCCCCTGCCCATTGAGACCCCCTGCCCCATAGAGACACCCCTGTACCACAGAGACCTGCCTGCCCCATAGATCCCCCTGCCCCATATCAAACACCCTGCCCCATAGACATCCTGCCCCATAGAGAACCCCCTGCCCCACATATCACCCCTGCCCCATAGAGACAACCCTGCCCCATAGAGACAACCCTGCCCCAATCATCCACCTGCCCCACAGAGACCCCCCCGTACAATAGAGACCCCCTGCCCCATAGATCCCCCTACCCCACACATCCCCCTGCCCCATAGAGACCCCCCTGTACCACAGTGACCCCCTGCCACATACATGCCACTGCCCCATAGAGAACCCCCTGCCCCATAGAGACCCCCTGCCCCATAGATCCCCCTGCCCCACAGAGACCCCCCTGTACCATAGGTCACCTCTGCCCCATAGAGATCAACCTGCCCCATAGATATTCTCCTGCCCCATAGAGACTCCCTGCCCCACATATGCCCCTTGCCCCATAGATCCTCCCCTGCCCCATAGATCCTCCCCTGCCCCATAGATCCCCTCTGCCCCATAGAGACCCCCCTGCCCCATAGAGACCCCCCGGCCCCATAGCAAAACCCCTGCCCCACATATCCCCCCTGCCCCATAGATCCTCCCCTGCCTCATAGAGACCCCCCTGCCCCATAGAGACCCCCCTGTACCTCAGCGACCACCCTGCCCTATAGAAAGCACCTGCCCCACACATCCTCCTGCCCCATAGAGACCCCCTGTACAATAGAGACCCCCCTGGACCACCCTGCCCCATAGATCCCCCTGCCCCACACATCCCCCTGCCCCACAGAGACCCCCCTGCCCCACACATCCCCAGGCCCCATAGAGACCCCCCTGTACAATAGAGACCCCCTGCCCCATACAGACCCCCCTGCCCCATAGAAACCCCCCTGTACCACAGAGACCCCCCTGTACAACAGAGACCCCCCTGACCCATAGATCCTCCCTGCCCCAAAGAGACCCCCTGCCCCATATCAAACCCCCTGCCCCATGGATCCCCCTGCCCCACACATCCCCCTGCCCCATAGAGACCCCCCTGTACCACAGAGACCCCCCTGCCCCATAGAGACCCCCCCCTGTACAATACAGACCCACCTGTCCGATAGAGACCCCCCTGCCCCATAGATCCCCCTACCCCACACATCCCCCTGCCCCATGGAAACCGCACTGCCCCATAGACACCACCCTGCCCCATAGAGACCCCCCTGTACAATAGAGACCCCCCTGCCCCATAGAGACCCCCCTGCCCCATAGATCCCTCCCTGCCCCATAGAGACCACCTTGACCCATAGCAACCCCCCTGCCCCACAGAGACCCCCCTGTACATTGGAGACCCCCTGCCCCATAGAGACCTGCCGGCCCCATAGCAACACCCCTGCCCCATAGAGAACCCCTTGTACCACAGAGACCCCCCTGTACAATAGAGACCCCCTGCCCCATAGAGACCCCCCTGCCCCATAGAGACCCCCCTGGACCACAGCCACCTTCCTGCCCCATAGACACCGCCCTGCCCCATAGAGACCCTCCTGCCCCATAGTGAAGCCCCTGCCCCACAAAGACCCCCCTGTACAACTGAAGACCCCCCTGTACAACAGACCCCCAGCCCCCTAGAGACCCCCCTGCCCCATAGATCCCCCTGCCCCACACATACCCCTGCCCTACAGAGAGCCGACTGCCCCATAGATCCCCCTGCCCCATAGAGACCCCCTGTACCACAGAGACCCCCCTGTACAAGAGACCCCCCTGCCCCATAGAGACCCCCTGCCTCATACAGACCCCCTGCCCCATAGAGACCCCCTGTACCTCAGCGACCACCCTGCCCCATAGAAAGCACCTGCCCCATAGATCCCCCTGCCGCACACATCCCCAGGCCCCATGGAGACCCCCATGTACAATAGAGACCCCCCAGCCCCATAGATCCTCCCTGCCCCACACATCCCCCTGCCCTATATAGACCCCCCCGTACAATACAGACCCCCTTGCCCCATAGCGACACCTTGCACCATAGAGACCCCTGCCCCATGGAGACCCCCTGCCCCATAGCGACCCACTGCCCCATAGATCCCCCTGCTCCATAGAGACCCCCCTGCACCACACATCCCCAGGCCCCATAGAGACCCCCCTGTACAATAGAGACCCCCCTGCCCCATAGCGACACCTTGCACCATAGAGACCCCTGCCCCATACAGACCCCCCTGCCCCATAGAAACCCCCCTGCCCCATATACACATCCCAGCCCCATAGAGACCCCCTTGTACAATAGAGACCCCCCCTGCCCCATAGCTCCCTCCCTGCCCCATAGAGAACCCCTTAACCCATAGCAACCCCCCTGCCCGACAGAGACCCCCCTGGACAATAGAGACCCCCCTGCCCCATAGAGAACCCTACCCCATAGATCCCCCTGCCCCATAGACCCCAATTCCCCATAGAGACCCCCTGCCCCATAGATCCCCCTGCCCCACACATATCCCTGCCCCATAGATCCCCCTGCCCCATAGAGACCCCCCTGTACTATAGAGACCCCCTGCCCATTGAGACCCCCTGCCCCATAGATCCCTCCCTGCCCCATAGATCCCCCCTTGCCCCATAGAGCCCCCTGCCCCATAGATGCCCCTTCCATAAGTGTGGGGCTGGACCCATAAGTGGGGAGATATGTGGGGCTGGGACCCCCAAGTAGGAAGATGTGTGGGGCTGGGGGACCCATGGGCAGGGGGCTGGGACCCACAAGTGGGGGATCTGTGGGGCAGGGGATCTGTGGGGCAGAGGATCTGTGGGGCAGATCTATGGGGCAGATCTATGGGTCAATCTATGGGGCAGGATCTGTGGGGCAGGATGATCTATGGGTCAATCTGTGGGTCAGTCTATGGGGCTGGGGATCTATGGGTCACTCTATGGGTCAGATCTATGGGGCAGGATGATCTATGGGTCAAGCTGTGGGGCAGGGGTTCTATGGGGCAGGATGATCTATGGGTCAGGGTCTCTATGGGTCAGTCTATGGGTCAGTCTGATCTATGGGTCAGTCTGTAGGGCAGGGGGGCTCCGTGGGTCAGGATCTATGGGTCAATCTATGGGTCAGTCTGTGGGTCTGTCTGTGGGTCAGGATCTATGGGTCAATCTATGGGTCAGGATGATCTATGGGTCAGTCTGTGGGGCAGGAGCTGTGGGGCTGGAGCTGTGGGGCAGAAGATGTGGGGCTGGAGCTGTGGGGCTGGAGCTGTGGGGCTGGAGCTGTGGGGCAGGAGCTGTGGGGCCGGGTGCAGGTTGAACCCGGAGCCGGGGGGCAGCAGCGCTGGGGGGCAGAGAAGGTGTGGGGAGACCCACGGAGACCCCCTGCCCCATAGAGACCCCCCTGCCCCATAGAGACCCCTGACCCATAGAGACCCCCTGCCCCATAGAGACCCCTGCCCCATAGAGACCCCCCTGCCCCATAGATCCCCCTGCCCCATAGAGACCCCCCTGCCCCATGGAGACCCCCCTGTACAATAGAGACCCCCCTGCCCCATGGAGACCTCCTACCCCATAGCAAACCCCCTGCCCCACATATCCCCCCTGTACCCATAGATCCCCCTGCCCCACAGACACCCCCCTGTACAGCAGAGACCCCCGTGTACCATAGAGACCCGCTGCCCTATAGAAAGCCCCCTGCCCCACACATCCCCCTGCCCCACACATCCCCCTGCCCCACACATCCCCCTGCCCCATAGAGAACCCCTGCCCCATAGGGACCCCCTATACAATACAGACCCCCCTGCCCCATAGAGACCCCCCTGCCCCACACAACCACGTGACCCATAGAGACCCCCCCTGTACCACAGAGACCCCCTGCCCCATAGACACCCCCTGCCCCATAGATCCCCCTGCCCCATAAAGACCTGATGGGCTGGGACCCATAAGTGTGGGGCTGGACCCGCAAGCGGGGGGCTGGGACCCATAAGTGGGGGATCTGTGGGGCTGGACCCATAAGTGGGGGACTGGGACCCATAAGGGGGGGATCTGTGGGGCTGGACCCATAAGTGTGGGGCTCGGACCCCCAAGTGTGGGGCTGGGACCCCCAAGTGGGTGACTGGGAGCACCAACTGTGGGGCTGGGACCCATAAGTGGGTGACTGGGACCCCCAAGTGTGCTGTGATCCACAAGTGGGGGATCTATGGGGCAGGGGATCTGTGGGGCAGATCTATGGGTCAATCTATGGGTCAGTCTATGGGGCAGGATCTGTGGGGCAGGATGATCTATGGGTCAATCTGTGGGTCAGTCTATGGGGCTGGGGATCTATGGGTCACTCTATGGGTCAGATCTATGGGGCAGGATGATCTATGGGTCAAGCTGTGGGGCAGGGGTTCTATGGGGCAGGATGATCTATGGGTCAGGGTCTCTATGGGTCAGTCTATGGGTCAGTCTGTGGGGCAGGAGCTGTGGGGCAGGAGCTGTGGGGCAGGAGCTGTGGGGCCGGGTGCAGGTTGAACCCGGAGCCGGGGGGCAGCAGCGCTGGGGGGCAGAGAAGGTGTGGGGAGACCCACGGAGACCCCCTGCCCCATAGAGACCCCCCTGCCCCATAGAGACCCCCCTGCCCCATAGAGACCCCTGCCCCATAGAGACCCCCCTGTACCACAAAGACCCCCCCTGTACATTAGAGACCCCCTGCCCCATAGATCCCCCTGCCCCATATAAAACAACCTACCCCATAGAGACCCCCCTGTACAACAGACCCCCAGCCCCATAAAGACCCCCCTGTAGCTCAGCGACCACCCTGCCCCATAGAAAGCACCTGCCCCACACATCCCCCTGCCCCATAAAGACCCCCCTGCCCCATAGATCCCCCTGCCTCATACAGACCCCCCTGCCCCATAGAGATCTCCTGCCCCATGGAGACCCCCCTGTACCACAGAGACCAACCTGCCCCATAGAGACCCCCCTGCCCCATAGATCCCCCTTCCATAAGTGTGGGGCTGGACCCATAAGTGGGGAGATATGTGGGGCTGGGACCCCCAAGTAGGAAGATGTGTGGGGCTGGGGGACCCATGGGCAGGGGGCTGGGACCCACAAGTGGGGGATCTGTGGGGCAGAGGATCTGTGGGGCAGGGGATCTGTGGGGCAGATCTATGGGTCAATCTATGGGTCAGTCTATGGGGCAGGATCTGTGGGGCAGGATGATCTATGGGTCAATCTGTGGGGCAGGGGTTCTATGGGGCAGGATGATCTATGGGTCAGGGTCTCTATGGGTCAGTCTGTGGGTCAGGCTGATCTATGGGTCAGTCTGTGGGGCAGGGGGGCTCCGTGGGTCAGGATCTATGGGTCAGTCTATGGGTCAATCTGTGGGTCAGGCCCCTCTGCCGGGGCTGGAGCTGTGGGGCGGGAGCTGTGGGGCAGGAGCTGTGGGGCGGGAGCTGTGGGGCAGGAGCTGTGGGGCTGGAGCTGTGGGGCTGGAGCTGTGGGGCAGGAGCTGTGGGGCCGGGTGCAGGTTGAACCCGGAGCCGGGGGGCAGCAGCGCTGGGGGGCAGAGAAGGTGTGGGGAGACCCACGGAGACCCCCTGCCCCATAGAGACCCCCTGCCCCATAGAGACCCCCCTGCCCCATAGAGACCCCCTGCCCCATAGAGACCCCCCTGCCCCATAGAACCCCCTGCCCCACACATGTCCCTGCCCCATAGATCCCCCTGCCCCATAGAGACCCCCTGCCCTATTGAGACCCTCGTGCCCCATAGCTCCCTCGATGCCCCATAGAGACCACCTTGACCCATAGCAACCCCCCTGCCCCACAGAGACCCCCCTGCCCCATAGAGACCCCCCTGCCCCATAGTTCCCCCTGCCCCACACATACCCCTGCCCCATAGATCCCCCTGCCCCATAGAGTCCCCCCTGTACCACAAAGACCCCCATGTACTATAGAGACCCCCCTGCCCCATAGATCCTCCCTGCCCCATAGAGACCCCTGCCCCATAGATCCCCCTGCCCCATAGAGACCCCTGCCCCAAGGAGACCCCCCTGTACAATAGAGACCCCCTGCCCCATAGATCCCCCTACACAACACATCCCCCTGCCCCATAGACACCGCCCAACCCCATAGAGACCCCCCTGTACCACAGACACCCTCCTGAGCAATAGAGACCCCCTGCCCCATAGATCCCCCTACCCCAAACATACCCCTGCCCTACAGAGACCCCCTGCCCCATAGAGACCCCCTGTACCACAGAGACCCCCCTGAGCAATAGAGACCCCTGCCCCATAGAGACCCCTGCCCCATAGAGAAACCCTGCCCCATAGAGACCACCCTGCCCCATAGAGACCCCCCTGACCCATAGAGACCCCCTGAACGATAGAGATCCCCCTGCCCCATAGATCCCCCTGCCCCACACATCCCCCTGCCCAATAGAGACTCCCCTGCCCCATAGCTCCCTCCCTGCCCCATAGAGACCCACTTGACCCATAGCAACACCCCTTCCCCACACAGACCCTCCTGTACATTAGAGACCCCCTGCCCCATAGAGACCCCCCTGCCCCATAGAGACCCCCTGCCCCATAGATCACCCTGCCCCACACATGTCCCTGCCCCATATAGAAGCCCTGCCCCATAGAGACACCCCCTGTACAATAGAGACCCCCCCTGACCCATAGAGACCCCCTGCCCCATAGAAAGCCCCCTGCCCCACACATCACCCTGCCCCATAGAGAACCCCATGTACAAGAGACCCCCTGCCCCATAGATCCCCCTTCCCCATAGAGACCCCCTGTACCACAGACACCCCCTGGACAACAGAGACCCCCCTGCCCTATAGAGAGCCCCTGCCCCATAGATCCCCCTGCCCCATAGATCCCCCTGCCCCATTAAGACCCCCCTGCCCCATAGAGACCCCCCTGTACAATAAAGACCCCCCTGACCCATAGATCCTCCCTGCCCCATAGAGACCCCCATGTAACACTGAGACCCCCCTGCCCCATAGAACACCCTGCTCCATAGGGACCCCCTGCCCCATAGACACCTCCCTGCCCCATAGAGACCCCCTTGACCCATAGCAACCCCCCTGCCCCACACAGACCCTCCTGTACATTAGAGACCCCCTGCCCCATAGATCCCCCTGCCCCATAGAGACCCCCCTGTACCACAGAGACCACCCTGCCCCATAGATCCCCCCTTTCCCCATGGATCCCCCCTGCCCCATAGATCCCCCTTCCATAAGTGTGGGGCTGGACCCATAAGTGGGGAGATATGTGGGGCTGGGACCCCCAAGTAGGAAGAAGTGTGGGGCTGGGGGACCCATGGGCAGGGGGCTGGGACCCACAAGTGGGGGATCTGTGGGGCAGAGGATCTGTGGGACAGGGGATCTATGGGGCAGATCTATGGGTCAATCCATGGGTCAGTCTATGGGGCAGGATCTGTGGGGCAGGATGATCTATGGGTCAGTCTGTGGGTCAGTCTATGGGGCTGGGGATCTATGGGTCAGTCTATGGGTCAGATCTATGGGGCAGGATGATCTATGGGTCAAGCTGTGGGGCAGGGGTTCTATGGGGCAGGATGATCTATGGGTCAGGGTGTCTATGGGTCAGTCTATGGGTCAGGCTGATCTATGGGTCAGTCTGTGGGGCAGGGGGGCTCCGTGGGTCAGGATCTATGGGTCAATCTATGGGTCAGTCTGTGGGTCAGATCTATGGGTCAGTCTGTGGGTCAGTCTATGGGTCAGGCTGATCTATGGGTCAGTCTGTGGGACTGGAGCTGTGGGGCAGGAGCTGTGGGGCGGGAGCTGTGGGGCAGGACCCGCTGTGGGGCTGGAGCTGTGGGGCTGGAGCTGTGGGGCGGGAGCTGTGGGGCAGGACCCGCTGTGGGGCTGGAGCTGTGGGGCAGGAGCTGTGGGGCTGGAGCTGTGGGGCAGGAGCTGTGGGGCAGGAGCTGTGGGGCAGGAGCTGTGGGCCGGGTGCAGGTTGAACCCGGAGCCGGGGGGCAGCAGCGCTGGGGGGCAGAGAAGGTGTGGGGAGACCCACGGAGACCCCCTGCCCCATAGAGACCCCCTGCCCCATAGAGACCCCTGCCCCATAGAGACCCCCCTGCCCCATAGAGACCCCCCCTGCCCCATAGAGACCCTCTCTGCCCCATAGAGACCCCCCTGCCCCATAGAGACCCCCCCTGCCCCATAGAGACCCCCTGACCCATAGAGACCCCCTGCCCCATAGAGAGCCCCCCTGCCCCATAGAGACCCTCTCTGCCCCATAGAGACCCCCCTGCCCCATAGAGACCCCCCCTGCCCCATAGAGACCCCCTGACCCATAGAGACCCCCTGCCCCATAGAGACCCCCCCTGCCCCATAGAGACCCTCTCTGCCCCATAGAGACCCCCTGCCCCATAGAGAGCCCCTGCCCCACAGAGACCCCCCTGCCCCATAGAGACCCCCCTGCCCCATAGAGACCCCCTGACCCATAGATCCCCCTGCCCCATAGAGACCCCCTTAACCCATAGCAACCCCCCTGTCCCACAGAGACCCCCTGCCCCATAGAGACCCTCTACCCCATAGTTCCCCCTGCCCCACACATCCCCCTGCCCCATAGACCCCAATTCCCCATAGAGACGCCCTGCCCCATAGATCCCCCTGCCCCACACATATCCCTGCCCCATAGAGACCCCCCGGTACTATAGAGACTCCCTGCCCATTGAGACCCCCCTGCCCCATAGAGTCCCCCCTGTACCACAGAGACCCCCTCTGTACAATAGAGACCCCCAGCCCCATAGAGACCCCCCTGCCCCATTGAGACCCTCTACCCCATAGATCCCCCTGGCCCACACATCCCCCTGCCTCATAGAGACCCCCCTGTACCACAAAGACCCCCCTGTACAATAGAGACCCCTGCCCCATAGATCCACCTGCCCCACACATCCCCCTGCCCCATGGAAACCCCCCTGCCCCATAGACACCGCCCAGCCCCATAGAGACCCCCCTGTACAATAGAGACCCCCCTGCCCCATAGATCCCCCTGCCCCATAGAGACCCCCTGCCCTATAGATCACCCTACCCCACACATTCCCTGCCCCACAGAGACCCCCCAGTACAATACAGACCCCTCTGCCCCAAAGAGACTCCCCTGCCCCATATCAAACACCCTGCCCGGTAGAGACCCCCTGCCCCATAGTAAAACCCCTGTACAATAGAGACCCCCCTGCCCCATAGCGACCTCCTGCCCCATAGATCCCCCTGCCTCATAGAGAGCCCCTGCTCCATAGATGCCCCTGCCCCACACATCCCCCTGTACTATAGAGACCCCCTGCCCATTGAGACCCCCCTGCCCCATAGATCCCTCCCTGCCCCATAGAGACCCCCTTGACCCATAGCAAACCCCCTGCCCCACACAGACCCTCCTGTACATTAGAGACCCCCTGCCCCATAGAGAGCCACTGCTCCAAAGATGCCCCTGCCCCACACATCCCCCTGCCCCATAGACAGCGCCCTGCCCCATAGAGACCCCCTGCCCCATTGATCCCCCTGCCCCACACATCGCCAGGCCCCATAGAGACCCCCCTGTACAATAGAGACCCCCCTGACCCATAGATCCTCCCTGCCCCAAACATCCCCCTGCCCTATAGAGACCCCTCTGTACAATACAGACCCCCCTGCCCCATAGATCCCCCTGCCCCATAGAGACCCCCCTGCCCCATAGATCCCCCTGCCCCATAGAGACCCCCCTGCCCGATTGAGACCCCCCTGAACAATAGAGACCCCCCTGCCACATAGAGACCCCCATGTACAACTGAGACCCCCCTGCCCCATAGAACACCCTGCCCCATAGATCCCTCCCTGCCCCATAGATCCCTCCCTGCCCCATAGACACCCCCTTGACCCATAGCAAACCCACTGCCCCACAGAGACCCCCCTGTACATTAGAGACCCCCTGCCCCATAGACACCCCCCGGCCCCATAGCAACACCCCTGCCCCATAGAGACCCCCCTGCCAATAAGAGACCCCCCTGACCCATAGCAACCCCTCTGCACCACAGAGACCCCCTCTGTACAATAGAGACCCCCCTGCCCCAAAGAGAACCCCTGCCCCATATCAAATCCCCTGCCCCATAGATCCCCCTGCCCCACACCTCCTCCTGCCCCATAGAGACCCCCTTGTACAACAGAGTCCCCCCTGTACAATAGAGATCCTCTTGCCCCATAGATCCCCCATCCCCACACATGTCCCTGCCCCATAGATCCCCCTGCCCCATAGACACCCCCCTGTACTACAGAGACCCCCCTGTACAATAGAGACCCCCCTGCCCCTTAGAGAGCCCTGCCCCATAGATCCCCCTGCCCCATAGATCCCCCTGCCCCATAGAGACCCCTGCCCCATAGAGACCCTCTGCCCCATAGATCCCCCTGCCCCACACATCCCCCTGCCCCATAGATCCTCCTGCCCCAAAGAGACCCCCTGCCCTATAGCAACCCCCCTGCACCGTAGAGACCCCCCTGCCCCATAGAGAAGCTCCTGTACCACAGAGACCCCCCCTGCCCCATAGAGACCCCCTGCCCCATAGAGACCCCCCTGCCCTACAGAGATGCCCCTACACCACACATCCCCCTGCCCCATAGATCCCTCCCTGCCCCATAGAGACCCCCTTGACCCATAGCAACCCCCCTGACCCACAGAGACCCCCCTGTACATTGGAGACCCCCCTGCCCCATAGAGACCCCCTTGACCCATAGCAATCACCCTGCCCCACAGAGACACCCCTGCCCCATAGATCCCCTTGCCCCATAGAGAACCCCCTGTACAATAGAGACCGCCCTGCCCCATAGACACCGCCCTGCCCCATAGAGACCCCCTGCCCCATATAGACCCCCCTGTACAATAGAGAACCCCCTGCCCCATAGATCCCCCTGCCCAAAGAGACCCCCTGCCCCAGAGCAACCCCCATGCACCATAGAGACCCCCCTGCCCCATAGAGACCCCCCTACCCCATAGAGACCCCCCTGTACAAGACATCACCTGCCCCATAGATCCCCCTGCCCCATAGAGACCCCCCTGTACCACAGAGACCCCCCTGTACAATAGACCCCCCTGCCCCATAGCGACCTCCTGACCCATTGAGACCCTCTACCCCATAGATCCCCCTACTCCACACATCCCCCTGCCCCATAGAGACCCCCCTGTACCATAGGTCCCCTCTGCCCCATAGAGACACCCCTGCCCCATAGAGACCCCCCTGTACCTCAGCGACCACCCTGCCCTATAGAAAGCCCCCTGCCCCACACATCCTCCTGTCCCACAGAGACCCCCTGCCCCATAGACACCCCCTGCCCCATAGATACCCCTGCCCCATAGAGACCCCCCTGTACCACAGGTCTCCTCTGCCCCATAGAGACCCCCCTGCCCCATAGATCCCCCTGCCCCATAAAGACCTTATGGGCTGGGACCCATAAGTGTGGAATCTGTGGGGCTGGACCCGCAAGCGGGGGGCTGGGACCCATAAGTGGGGGATCTGTGGGGCTGGACCCCTAAGTGTGGGGCTGGGACCCACAAGTGTGGGGCTGGGACCCATAAGTGGGTGATTGGGACCCATAACTGAGGGATCTATGGGGCTGGGACCCACAAGTGTGGGGCTGGGACCCACAAGTAGGGGATCTGTGGGGCAGAGGATCTGTGGGGCAGGGGATCTATGGGGCAGATCTATGGGTCAATCTATGGGTCAGTCTATGGGTCAGGATCTATGGGTCAGGATGATCTATGGGTCAGGATCTATGGGTCAATCTATGGGTCAGTCTGTGGGTCTGAAGCTGTGGGTCTGGAGCTGTGGGGCAGGAGCTGTGGGGCTGGAGCTGTGGGGCAGGACCCGCTATGGGGCAGGAGCTGTGGGGCAGGAGCTGTGGGGCTGGAGCTGTGGGGCAGGACCCGCTATGGGGCAGGAGCTGTGGGGCAGGAGCTGTGGGGCAGGAGCTGTGGGTCTGGAGCTGTGGGGCCGGGTGCAGGTTGAACCCGGAGCCGGGGGGCAGCAGCGCTGGGGGGCAGAGAAGGTGTGGGGAGACCCACGGAGACCCCCTGCCCCATAGAGACCCCCTGCCCCATAGAGACCCCTGCCCCATAGAGACCCCCCTGTACCACAGAGGCCCCCCTGTACAACAGACCCCCTGCCCCATAGAGACCCCCCTGCCCCATAGAGACCCCCTGCCCCATAGAGACCCCCTTGACCCATAGCAACCCCCTGCCCCACAGAGACCCCCCTGTACAATACAGACCCCCCTGCCCCATAGAGACCCCTGCCCCATAGAGACCCCCCTGTACAATACAGACCCCCCTGCCCCATAGAGACCCCTGCCCCATAGAGACCCCCTGCCCCATAGAGACCCCCTGTACAATAGAGACCCCCATGACCCATAGATCCTCCCTGCCCCATATCAAACCCCCTGCCTCATAGATCCCCCTGCCCCACACCTCCCCCTACCCCATAGAGAAACCCCCCTGTACAATACAGACCCCCCTGCCCCACAGAGACCCCCCTGTACAATAGAGACCACCCTGCCCCATAGATCCCCCTGCCCCATAGAGACCCCCCTGCCCCATAGAGACCCCTCTGTACAATTCGACCCCCCTGCCCCATAGCGACCCCCTGCCCCATAGAGACCCCCTGTACAATAGAGACCCCCCTGCCCCATATACACATCCCAGCCCCATAGAGACCCCCTTGCACAATAGAGACCCCCCTGCCCCATAGAGACCCCCCTGTACAGCAGAGACCCCCCTGCCCCTTAGAGACCCTCTACCCCATAGTTCCCCCTGCCCCACACATCCCCCTGCCCCATAGAGACCCCCCTGCACAATAGAGACCCCCTGCCCCATAGAGAACCCTACCCCATAGATCCCCCTGCCCCATAGACCCCAATTCCCCATAGAGACCCCCTGCCCCATAGATCCCCCTGCCCCATAGAGACCCCCCTGTACTATAGAGACCCCCTGCGCCATCGAGACCCCCTGCCCCATAGAGTCCCCTTGCCCCATAGAGACCCCCCTGCCCATAGAGACCCCCCTGCCCCATAGAGTCCCCCTGCCCCATAGAGTCCCCCTGCCCCATAGATCCCCCTTCCATGAGTGTGGGGCTGGACCCATAAGTGGGGCGTATTCAGCTCGTGTTATTCACGTAAGTATCTTGAGTGCTCTGATGGACTCTCCCAAATCTCACCATGTTTTATGCTTAAAAATAGCCTTAAGTGTTTCCATTGATAGGATTTTGTTCCTAAACCTGAGAAGAGGGTGATAGTGGTTGTTAGTAAGCAAAAAGTTTGCATTACTGTTTGGTGGTCCGAGCTTCATAACATCAGACTAAAAAAACCACTGAAATATTCTTCATATTGCTGTATTTCAAGCTGTGTTTAGCGTAGTTTTGGAAAGATCAGTGCTCAATTTCTATTGACTTTCAGTGTGATTTGAGTCCTTAGTTCTCTGATGGTTGGAAATTCCTAATCAAGTTTCTCCGTTCAGTAAATGGGTTGAATTTCTGCTTCAAATTTGAACATTCCATTTGTTCTTCTACTACAGTTATTCAAACATGGGAATGAACATGTTTGTGTTTGTGTAGAAAGACAAAGCAAGTGTGGAGATGTACATATGGAGGAGCTAATGAGAGAAATTCTGTTGACCTAATCATGTGGTCAGAAGAGATGATGTTTAGCTGCTGAAGAAATCTGACCTTTAAAAGAGGTCTCACTTAATTACTAATGCAGTTTCTTAGAGCTAGAAAAGTACCTG
>NW_028168129.1:0-28000 GCF_964237585.1 Gallinula chloropus | reverse complement strand
GGGGGCCCCCTGGGGCCCCTTCAGGCCAGCTAGGTCTTTGGGTCCTGGCTCCTTCGGTTTGGGAGCTGTTGCTGGACGTTGGGCATGTTGGCCGGAGAGTGATTCTCAGGCTGCGAACTCTAACCTTGCAGGTACCTCCCAGGTCCCCGGCCCAAAGAAAGCCCCCAGACCCAAATGGAGAGGGGCTGCTTGGGGGCCCCCTGGTGGCCCTTCAGGCCAGCTAGGTCTTTGGGTCCTGGCTCCTTCGGTTTGGGAGCTGTTGCTGCAGTTGGGCATGTTGGCCGGAGAGTGCTTCTCGGGCCGTGAACTGCAACCTTGCAGGTAGCTCCCAGGTTCCCGGCCCAACGAAAGCCCCCAGACCCAAATGGAGAGAGGCTGCTTGGGGGCCCCCTGAGGGCCCTTCAGGCCAGCTAGGTCTTTGGGTCCTGGCTCCTTCGGTTTGGGAGCTGTTGCTGGACGTTGGGCATGTTGGCCGGAGAGTGCTTCTCGGGCCGCGAACTGCAACCTTGCAGGTAGCTCCCAGATCCCCGGCCCAACGAAAGCCCCCAGACCCAAATGGAGAGGGGCTGCTTGGGGGCCCCCTGGGGCCCCTTCAGGCCAGCTAGGTCTTTGGGTCCTGGCTCCTTCAGTTTGGGAGCTGTTGCTGGACGTTTGGCATGTTGGCCGGAGAGTGGTTCTCGGGCCGTGAACTGCAACCTTGCATGTAGCTCCCAGGTTCCCGGCCCAACAAAAGCCCCCAGACCCAAATGGAGGGGGGCTGTTTGGGGGCCACCTGGGGAGTCTTCAGGCCAGCTAGGTCTTTGGGTCCTGGCTCCTTCGGTTTGGGAGCTGTTGCTGCAGTTGGGCATGTTGGCCGGAGAGTGCTCCTCGGGCTGCGAACTTCAACCTTTCATTTACATCCCAGATCCCCGGCCCAACGAAAGCCCCCAGACCCAAATTGAGAGGGGCTGCTTGGGGGACCCCTGGGGCCCCTTCAGGCCAGCTAGGTCTTTGGGTCCTGGCTCCTTCGGTTTGGGAGCTGTTGCTGGACGTTGTGCATGTTGGCCGGAGAGTGCTTCTCAGGCTGCGAACTGCAACCTTGCAGGTACCTCCCAGGTTCCATGCCCAACGAAAGCCCCCAGACACAAATTGAGAGGGGCTGCTTGGGGGCCCCCTGGGACCGCTTCAGGCCAGCTAGGTCTTTGGGTCCTGGCTCCTTCGGTTTGGGAGCTGTTGCTGGACGTTGGGCATGTTGGCCGGAGAGTGCTTCTCGGGCCGTGAACTGCAACCTTGCAGGTAGCTCCCAGGTTCCCGGCCCAACGAAAGCCCCCAGACCCAAATGGAGAGGGGCTGCTTGGGGGCCCCCTGGGGGCCCCTTCTGGCCAGATAGGTCTTTGGGTCCTGGCTCCTTCGGTTTGGGAGCTGTTGCTGCAGTTGGGCATGTTGGCCGGAGAGTGCTTCTCAGGCTGCGAACTTCAACCTTTCAGGCACATCCAGATCCCGGCCCAACGAAATCCCCCAGACCCAAATGGAGAGGGGCTGCTTGGGGGCCCCCTGGGGGCCCTTCAGGCCAGCTAGGTCTTTGGGTCCTGGCTCCTTCGGTTTGGGAGCTGTTGCTGGACGTTGGGCATGTTGGCCGGAGAGTGCTTCTCGGGCTGCGAACTGCAACCTTTCAGGAACCTCCCAGATCCCCGGCCCAACGAAAGCCCCCAGACCCAAATGGAGAGGGGCTGTTTGGGGGCCCCTTGGGGCCCCTTCAGGCCAGCTAGGTCTTTGGGTCCTGGCTCCTTCGGTTTGGGAGCTGTTGCTGGACGTTGGGCATGTTGGCCGGAGAGTGCTTCTCGGGCCGCGTACTGCAACCTTGCAGGTACCTCCCAGGTCCCCGGCCCAACGAAAGCCCCCAGACCAAATTTGAGAGGGGCTGCTTGGGGGCCCCCTGGGGCCCCTTCAGTCCAGCTATTTCTCTGGGTCCTGGCTCCTTCGGTTTGGCAGCTGTTGCTGCAGTTGGGCATGTTGGCCGGAGAGTGCTTCTCGGGCCGTGAACTGCAACCTTGCAGGTACCTCCCAGGTTCCCGGCCCAAGAAAAGCCCCCAGACCCAAATGGAGGGGGTCTGCTTGGGGGCCCCCTGGGGAGTCTTCAGGCCAGCTAGGTCTTTGGGTCCTGGCTCCTTCGGTTTGGGAGCTGTTGCTGGACGTTGGGCATGTTGGCCGGAGAGTGCTTCTCGGGCCGCGAACTGCAACCTTGCAGGTACCTCCCAGGTTCCCGGCCCAACGAAAGCCCCCAGACCCAAATGGAGAGGGGCTGCTTGGGGGCCCCCTGAGGGCACTTCAGGCCAGCTAGGTCTTTGGGTCCTGGCTCCTTCGGTTTGGGAGCTGTTGCTGGACGTTGGGCATGTTGGCCGGAGAGTGCTTCTCAGGCTGCGAACTGCAACCTTGCAGGTACCTCCCAGGTTCCATGCCCAACGAAAGCCCCCAGACCCAAATTGAGAGGGGCTGTTTGGGGGCCCCCTGGGGACTCTTCAGGCCAGCTAGGTCTTTGGGTCCTGGCTCCTTCGGTTTGGAGCTGTTGCTGGACGTTGGGCATGTTGGCCGGAGAGTGCTTCTCGGGCTGCGAACTGCAACCTTTCAGGAACCTCCCAGATCCCCGGCCCAACGAAAGCCCCCAGACCCAAATGGAGAGGGGCTGTTTGGGGGCCCCCTGGGGGCCCTTCAGGCCAGCTAGGTCTTTGGGTCCTGGCTCCTTCGGTTTGGGAGCTGTTGCTGGACGTTGGGCATGTTGGCCGGAGAGTGCTTCTCGGGCCGCGAACTGCAACCTTGCAGGTACCTCCCAGGTTCCCGGCCCAACGAAAGCCCCCAGACCCAAATGGAGAGGGGCTGCTTGGGGGCCCCCTGAGGGCCCTTCAGGCCAGCTAGGTCTTTGGGTCCTGGCTCCTTCGGTTTGGGAGCTGTTGCTGGACGTTGGGCATGTTGGCCGGAGAGTGCTTCTCAGGCCGCGAACTGCAACCTTGCAGGTACCTCCCAGGTTCCATGCCCGACGAAAGGCCCCAGACCCAAATGGAGAGGGGCTGTTTGGGTGCCCCCTGGGGACTCTTCAGGCCAGCTAGGTCTTTGGGTCCTGGCTCCTTCGGTTTGGGAGCTGTTGCTGCAGTTGGGCATGTTGACCGGAGAGTGCTTCTCGGGCTGCGAACTGCAACCTTGCAGGTACCTCCCATGTCCCCAGCCCAACGAAAGCCCCCAGACCCAAATGGAGAGGGGCTGCTTGGGGGCCCCCTGGGGCCCCTTCAGGCCAGCTAGGTCTTTGGGTCCTGGCTCCTTCGGTTTGGGAGCTGTTTCTGCAGTTGGGCATGTTGACCGGAGAGTGCTTCTCGGGTTGCGAACTGCAACCTTGCAGGTACCTCCCAGGTCCCTGGCCCAACGAAAGCCCCCAGACCCAAATGGAGAGGGGCTGCTTGGGGGCCCCCTGGGGGCCCTTCAGGCCAGCTAGGTCTTTGGGTCCTGGCTCCTTCGGTTTGGGAGCTGTTGCTGCAGTTGGGCATGTTGGCCGGAGAGTGTTTCTCGGGCTGCGAAGTGCAACCTTGCAGGCACCTCCCAGGTTCCCGGCCCAACGAAAGCCCCCAGACCCAAATGGAGAGGGGCTGCTTGGGGGCCCCCTGGGGGCCCTTCAGGCCAGCTAGGTCTTTGGGTCCTGGCTCCTTCGGTTTGGGAGCTGTTGCTGCAGTTGGGCATGTTGGCCGGAGAGTGCTTCTCGGGCTGCGAACTGCAACCTTGCAGGTACCTCCCAGGTCCCAGGCCCAACGAAAGCCCCCAGACCCAAATGGAGAGGGGCTGCTTGGGGGCCCCTTGGGGCCCCTTCAGGCCAGCTAGTTCTTTGGGTCCTGGCTCCTTCGGTTTGGGAGCTGTTGCTGCAGTTGGGCATGTTGACCGGAGAGTGCTTCTCGGGCTGCGAACTGCAACCTTGCAGGTACCTCCCAGGTCCCCGGCCCAACGAAAGCCCCCAGACCCAAATGGAGAGGGGCTGCTTGGGGGCCCCCTGGGGGCCCTTCAGGCCAGCTAGGTCTTTGGGTCCTGGCTCCTTCGGTTTGGGAGCTGTTGCTGGACGTTGGGCATGTTGGCCAGAGAGTGCTTCTCGGTACGGGAACTGCAAACTTGCAGGTAGCTCCCAGGTTCCCGGCCCAAGGAAAGCCCCCAGACCCAAATGGAGAGGGGCTGTTTGGGGGCTCCCTGGGGCCCCTTCAGGCCAGCTAGGTCTTTGGGTCCTGGCTCCTTCGGTTTGGGAGCTGTTTCTGCAGTTGGGCATGTTGACCGGAGAGTGCTTCTCGGGCTGCGAACTGCAACCTTGCAGGTACCTCCCAGGTCCCCGGCCCAACGAAAGCCCCCAGACCCAAATGGAGAGGGGCTGCTTGGGGGCCCCCTGGGGGCCCTTCAGGCCAGCTAGGTCTTTGGGTCCTGGCTCCTTCGGTTTGGGAGCTGTTGCTGGACGTTGGACATGTTGGCCAGAGAGTGCTTCTCGGTACGTGAACTACAAACTTGCAGGTAGCTCCCAGGTTCCCGGCCCAACGAAAGCCCCCAGACCCAAATGGAGAGGGGCTGCTTGGGGGCCCCCTGGGGCCCCTTCAGGCCAGCTAGGTCTTTGGGTCCTGGCTCCTTCGGTTTGGGAGCTGTTTCTGCAGTTGTGCATGTTGACCGGAGAGTGCTTCTCGGGCTGCGAACTGCAACCTTGCAGGTACCTCCCAGGTCCCCGGCCCAACGAAAGCCCCCAGACCCAAATGGAGAGGGGCTGCTTGGGGGCCCCCTGGGGGCCCTTCAGGCCAGCTAGGTCTTTGGGTCCTGGCTCCTTCGGTTTGGGAGCTGTTGCTGCAGTTGGGCATGTTGGCCGGAGAGTGCTTCTCGGGCCGCGAACTGCAACCTTGCAGGTACCTCCCAGGTTCCATGCCCGACGAAAGCCCCCAGACCCAAATGGAGAGGGGCTGTTTGGGGGCCCCCTGGGGACTCTTCAGGCCAGCTAGGTATTTGGGTCCTGGCTCCTTCGGTTTGGGAGCTGTTGCTGGACGTTGGGCATGTTGGCCGGAGAGTGCTTCTCAGGCTGCGAACTGCAACCTTGCAGGTACCTCCCATGTTCCCGGCCCAACGAAAGCCCCCAGACCCAAATTGAGAGGGGCTGCTTGGGGGACCCCTGGGGGCCCTTCAGGCCAGCTAGGTCTTTGGGTCCTGGCTCCTTCGGTTTGGGAGCTGTTGCTGGACGTTGGGCATGTTGACCGGAGAGTGCTTCTCGGGCTGCGAACTGCAACCTTGCAGGTTCCTCCCAGGTTCCATGCCCGACGAAAGCCCCCAGACCCAAATGGAGAGGGGCTGTTTGGGGGCCCCCTGGGGACTCTTCAGGCCAGCTAGGTCTTTGGGTCCTGGCTCCTACGGTTTGGGAGCTGTTGCTGGATGTTGGGCATGTTGGCCGGAGAGTGCTTCTCGGGCTGCGAACTGCAACCTTGCAGGTACCTCCCATGTTCCCGGCCCAACGAAACCCCCAGACCCAAATGGAGAGGGGCTGCTTGGGGGACCCCTGGGGGCACTTCAGGCCAGCTAGGTCTTTGGGTCCTGGCTCCTTCGGTTTGGGAGCTGTTGCTGGACGTTGGGCATGTTGACCGGAGAGTGCTTCTCGGGCTGCGAACTGCAACATTGCAGGTACCTCCCAGGTCCCAGGCCCAACGAAAACCCCCAGATCCAAATGGAGAGGGGCTGCTTGTGGGCCCCTTGCGGCCCCTTCAGGCCAGCTAGGTCTTTGGGTCCTGGATCCTTCGGTTTGGGAGCTGTTGCTGCAGTTGGGCATGTTGGCCGGAGAGTGCTTCTCGGGCTGCGAACTGCAACCTTGCAGGTACCTCCCAGGTCCCAGGCCCAACGAAAGCCCCCAGACCCAAATGGAGAGGGGCTGCTTGGGGGCCCCCTGGGGGCCCTTCAGGCCAGCTAGGTCTTTGGGTCCTGGCTCCTTCGGTTTGGGAGCTGTTGCTGGACGTTGGGCATGTTGGCCAGAGAGTGCTTCTCGGTACGGGAACTGCAACCTTGCAGGTAGCTCCCAGGTTCCCGGCCCAAGTAAAGCCCCCAGACCCAAATGGAGAGGGGCTGTTTGGGGGCCCCCTGGGGGCCCTTCAGGCCAGCTAGGTCTTTTGGGTCCTGGCTCCTTCGGTTTTGGAGCTGTTGCTGGACGTTGGGCATGTTGGCCAGAGAGTGCTTCTCGGGTCGCGAACTGCAACCTTGCAGGTAGCTCCCAGGTTCCCGGCCCAAGGAAAGCCCCCAGACCCAAATGGAGAGGGGCTGTTTGGGGGCCCTCTGGGGCCCCTTCAGGCCAGCTAGGTCTTTGGGTCCTGGCTCCTTCGGTTTGGGAGCTGTTGCTGGACGTTGGGCATGTTGGCCGGAGAGTGCTTCTCGGGCTGCGAACTTCAACCTTTCATTTACCTCCCAGATCCCCGGCCCAACGAAAGCCCCCAGACCCAAATTGAGAGGGGCTGCTTGGGGGCCCCCTGGGGGCCCTTCAGGCCAGCTAGGTCTTTGGGTCCTGGCTCCTTCGGTTTGGGAGCTGTTGCTGGACGTTGGGCATGTTGGCCGGAGAGTGCTTCTCGGGCCTCGAATGCAACCATGCAGGTACCTCCCATGTCCCCGGCCCAACGAAAGCCCCCAGACCCAAATGGAGAGGGGCTGCTTGGGGGCCCCTTGGGACCCCTTCAGGCCAGCTGGGTCTTTGGGTCCTGGCTCCTTCGGTTTGGGAGGTGTTGCTGGACGTTGGGCATGTTGGCCGGAGAGTGCTTCTCGGGCTGCGAACTGCAACCTTGCAGGTACCTCCCAGGTCCCCGGCCCAATGAAAGCCCCCAGACCCAAATGGAGAGGGGCTGCTTGGGGGCCCCCTGAGGGCCTTTCAGGCCAGCTAGGTCTTTGGGTCCTGGCTCCTTCGGTTTGGGAGCTGTTGCTGCAGTTGGGCATGTTGACCGGAGAGAGCTTCTCGGGCTGCGAACTGCAACCTTGCAGGTACCTCCCAGGTCCCCGGCCAAAAGAAAGCCCCCAGACCCAAATGGAGAGGGGCTGCTTGGGGGCCCCCTGGGGGCCCTTCAGGCCAGCTAGGTCTTTGGGTCCTGGCTCCTTCGGTTTGGGAGCTGTTGCTGCAGTTGGGCATGTTGGCCGGAAAGTGATTCTCGGGCCGCGAACTGCAACCTTGCAGGTACCTCCCAGGTTCCCGGCCAAAAGAAAGCCCCCAGACCCAAATGGAGAGGGGCTGCTTGGGGGCCCCCTGGGGCCCCTTCAGGCCAGCTAGGTCTTTGGGTCCTGGCTCCTTCGGTTTGGGAGCTGTTTCTGCAGTTGGGTATGTTGACCGGAGAGTGCTTCTCGGGCTGCGAACTGCAACCTTGCAGGTACCTCCCAGGTCCCCGGCCCAACGAAAGCCCCCAGACCCAAATGGAGAGGGGCTGCTTGGGGGCCCCCTGGGGGCCCTTCAGGCCAGCTAGGTCTTTGGGTCCTGGCTCCTTCGGTTTGGGAGCTGTTGCTGCAGTTGGGCATGTTGGCCGGAGAGTGTTTCTCGGGCTGCGAAGTGCAACCTTGCAGGCACCTCCCAGGTTCCCGGCCCAACGAAAGCCCCCAGACCCAAATGGAGAGGGGCTGCTTGGGGGCCCCCTGGGGGCCCTTCAGGCCAGCTAGGTCTTTGGGTCCTGGCTCCTTCGGTTTGGGAGCTGTTGCTGCAGTTGGGCATGTTGGCCGGAGAGTGCTTCTCGGGCTGCGAACTGCAACCTTGCAGGTACCTCCCAGGTCCCAGGCCCAACGAAAGCCCCCAGACCCAAATGGAGAGGGGCTGCTTGGGGGCCCCTTGGGGCCCCTTCAGGCCAGCTAGTTCTTTGGGTCCTGGCTCCTTCGGTTTGGGAGCTGTTGCTGCAGTTGGGCATGTTGACCGGAGAGTGCTTCTCGGGCTGCGAACTGCAACCTTGCAGGTACCTCCCAGGTCCCCGGCCCAACGAAAGCCCCCAGACCCAAATGGAGAGGGGCTGCTTGGGGGCCCCCTGGGGGCCCTTCAGGCCAGCTAGGTCTTTGGGTCCTGGCTCCTTCGGTTTGGGAGCTGTTGCTGGACGTTGGGCATGTTGGCCAGAGAGTGCTTCTCGGTACGGGAACTGCAAACTTGCAGGTAGCTCCCAGGTTCCCGGCCCAAGGAAAGCCCCCAGACCCAAATGGAGAGGGGCTGTTTGGGGGCTCCCTGGGGCCCCTTCAGGCCAGCTAGGTCTTTGGGTCCTGGCTCCTTCGGTTTGGGAGCTGTTTCTGCAGTTGGGCATGTTGACCGGAGAGTGCTTCTCGGGCTGCGAACTGCAACCTTGCAGGTACCTCCCAGGTCCCCGGCCCAACGAAAGCCCCCAGACCCAAATGGAGAGGGGCTGCTTGGGGGCCCCCTGGGGGCCCTTCAGGCCAGCTAGGTCTTTGGGTCCTGGCTCCTTCGGTTTGGGAGCTGTTGCTGGACGTTGGACATGTTGGCCAGAGAGTGCTTCTCGGTACGTGAACTACAAACTTGCAGGTAGCTCCCAGGTTCCCGGCCCAACGAAAGCCCCCAGACCCAAATGGAGAGGGGCTGCTTGGGGGCCCCCTGGGGCCCCTTCAGGCCAGCTAGGTCTTTGGGTCCTGGCTCCTTCGGTTTGGGAGCTGTTTCTGCAGTTGTGCATGTTGACCGGAGAGTGCTTCTCGGGCTGCGAACTGCAACCTTGCAGGTACCTCCCAGGTCCCCGGCCCAACGAAAGCCCCCAGACCCAAATGGAGAGGGGCTGCTTGGGTGCCCCCTGGGGGCCCTTCAGGCCAGCTAGGTCTTTGGGTCCTGGCTCCTTCGGTTTGGGAGCTGTTGCTGCAGTTGGGCATGTTGGCCGGAGAGTGCTTCTCGGGCCGCGAACTGCAACCTTGCAGGTACCTCCCAGGTTCCATGCCCGACGAAAGCCCCCAGACCCAAATGGAGAGGGGCTGTTTGGGGGCCCCCTGGGGACTCTTCAGGCCAGCTAGGTATTTGGGTCCTGGCTCCTTCGGTTTGGGAGCTGTTGCTGGACGTTGGGCATGTTGGCCGGAGAGTGCTTCTCAGGCTGCGAACTGCAACCTTGCAGGTACCTCCCATGTTCCCGGCCCAACGAAAGCCCCCAGACCCAAATTGAGAGGGGCTGCTTGGGGGACCCCTGGGGGCCCTTCAGGCCAGCTAGGTCTTTGGGTCCTGGCTCCTTCGGTTTGGGAGCTGTTGCTGGACGTTGGGCATGTTGACCGGAGAGTGCTTCTCGGGCTGCGAACTGCAACCTTGCAGGTTCCTCCCAGGTTCCATGCCCGACGAAAGCCCCCAGACCCAAATGGAGAGGGGCTGTTTGGGGGCCCCCTGGGGACTCTTCAGGCCAGCTAGGTCTTTGGGTCCTGGCTCCTACGGTTTGGGAGCTGTTGCTGGATGTTGGGCATGTTGGCCGGAGAGTGCTTCTCGGGCTGCGAACTGCAACCTTGCAGGTACCTCCCATGTTCCCGGCCCAACGAAACCCCCAGACCCAAATGGAGAGGGGCTGCTTGGGGGACCCCTGGGGGCACTTCAGGCCAGCTAGGTCTTTGGGTCCTGGCTCCTTCGGTTTGGGAGCTGTTGCTGGACGTTGGGCATGTTGACCGGAGAGTGCTTCTCGGGCTGCGAACTGCAACCTTGCAGGTACCTCCCAGGTCCCAGGCCCAACGAAAACCCCCAGATCCAAATGGAGAGGGGCTGCTTGTGGGCCCCTTGCGGCCCCTTCAGGCCAGCTAGGTCTTTGGGTCCTGGATCCTTCGGTTTGGGAGCTGTTGCTGCAGTTGGGCATGTTGGCCGGAGAGTGCTTCTCGGGCTGCGAACTGCAACCTTGCAGGTACCTCCCAGGTCCCAGGCCCAACGAAAGCCCCCAGACCCAAATGGAGAGGGGCTGCTTGGGGGCCCCCTGGGGCCCCTTCAGGCCAGCTAGGTCTTTGGGTCCTGGCTCCTTCGGTTTGGGAGCTGTTGCTGGACGTTGGGCATGTTGGCCAGAGAGTGCTTCTCGGTACGGGAACTGCAACCTTGCAGGTAGCTCCCAGGTTCCCGGCCCAAGTAAAGCCCCCAGACCCAAATGGAGAGGGGCTGTTTGGGGGCCCCCTGGGGGCCCTTCAGGCCAGCTAGGTCTTTTGGGTCCTGGCTCCTTCGGTTTTGGAGCTGTTGCTGGACGTTGGGCATGTTGGCCAGAGAGTGCTTCTCGGGTCGCGAACTGCAACCTTGCAGGTAGCTCCCAGGTTCCCGGCCCAAGGAAAGCCCCCAGACCCAAATGGAGAGGGGCTGTTTGGGGGCCCTCTGGGGCCCCTTCAGGCCAGCTAGGTCTTTGGGTCCTGGCTCCTTCGGTTTGGGAGCTGTTGCTGGACGTTGGGCATGTTGGCCGGAGAGTGCTTCTCGGGCTGCGAACTTCAACCTTTCATTTACCTCCCAGATCCCCGGCCCAACGAAAGCCCCCAGACCCAAATTGAGAGGGGCTGCTTGGGGGCCCCCTGGGGGCCCTTCAGGCCAGCTAGGTCTTTGGGTCCTGGCTCCTTCGGTTTGGGAGCTGTTGCTGGACGTTGGGCATGTTGGCCGGAGAGTGCTTCTCGGGCCTCGAATGCAACCATGCAGGTACCTCCCATGTCCCCGGCCCAACGAAAGCCCCCAGACCCAAATGGAGAGGGGCTGCTTGGGGGCCCCTTGGGACCCCTTCAGGCCAGCTGGGTCTTTGGGTCCTGGCTCCTTCGGTTTGGGAGGTGTTGCTGGACGTTGGGCATGTTGGCCGGAGAGTGCTTCTCGGGCTGCGAACTGCAACCTTGCAGGTACCTCCCAGGTCCCCGGCCCAATGAAAGCCCCCAGACCCAAATGGAGAGGGGCTGCTTGGGGGCCCCCTGAGGGCCTTTCAGGCCAGCTAGGTCTTTGGGTCCTGGCTCCTTCGGTTTGGGAGCTGTTGCTGCAGTTGGGCATGTTGACCGGAGAGAGCTTCTCGGGCTGCGAACTGCAACCTTGCAGGTACCTCCCAGGTCCCCGGCCAAAAGAAAGCCCCCAGACCCAAATGGAGAGGGGCTGCTTGGGGGCCCCCTGGGGGCCCTTCAGGCCAGCTAGGTCTTTGGGTCCTGGCTCCTTCGGTTTGGGAGCTGTTGCTGCAGTTGGGCATGTTGGCCGGAAAGTGATTCTCGGGCCGCGAACTGCAACCTTGCAGGTACCTCCCAGGTTCCCGGCCAAAAGAAAGCCCCCAGACCCAAATGGAGAGGGGCTGCTTGGGGGCCCCCTGGGGCCCCTTCAGGCCAGCTAGGTCTTTGGGTCCTGGCTCCTTCCGTTTGGGAGCTGTTGCTGCAGTTGGGCATGTTGACCGGAGAGTGCTTCTCGGGCTGCGAACTGCAACCTTGCAGGTACCTCCCATGTCCCCAGCCCAACGAAAATACCCAGACCCAAATGGAGAGGGGCTGCTTGGGGGCCCCCTGGGGCCGCTTCAGGCCAGCTAGGTCTTTGGGTCCTGGCTCCTTCGGTTTGGGAGCTGTTTCTGCAGTTGGGTATGTTGACCGGAGAGTGCTTCTCGGGCTGCGAACTGCAACCTTGCAGGTACCTCCCAGGTCCCCGGCCCAACGAAAGCCCCCAGACCCAAATGGAGAGGGGCTGCTTGGGGGCCCCCTGGGGGCCCTTCAGGCCAGCTAGGTCTTTGGGTCCTGGCTCCTTCGGTTTGGGAGCTGTTGCTGGACGTTGGGCATGTTGGCCGGAGAGTGCTTCTCGGGCTGCGAAGTGCAACCTTGCAGGCACCTCCCAGGTTCCCGGCCCAAGGAAAGCCCCCAGACCCAAATGGAGAGGGGCTGCTTGGGGGCCCCCTGGGGGCCCTTCAGGCCAGCTAGGTCTTTGGGTCCTGGCTCCTTCGGTTTGGGAGCTGTTGCTGCAGTTGGGCATGTTGGCCGGAGAGTGCTTCTCGGGCTGCGAACTGCAACCTTGCAGGTACCTCCCATGTTCCCGGCCCAACGAAAGCCCCCAGACCCAAATTGAGAGGGGCTGCTTGGGGGACCCCTGGGGGCCCTTCAGGCCAGGTAGGTCTTTGTGTCTTGGCTCCTTCGGTTTGGGAGCTGTTGCTGGACGTTGGGCATGTTGACCGGAGAGTGATCTAGGGCTGCGAACTGCAACCTTGCAGGTACCTCCCAGGTCCCAGGCCCAAAGAAAGCCCCCAGAACCAAATGGAGAGGGGCTGCTTGGGGGCCCCTTGGGGCCCCTTCAGGCCAGCTAGGTCTTTGGGTCCTGGCTCCTTCGGTTTGGGAGCTGTTGCTGCAGTTGGGCATGTTGACCGGAGAGTGCTTCTCGGGCTGCGAACTGCAACCTTGCAGGTACCTCCCAGGTTCCCTGCCCAAAGAAATCCCCCAGACCCAAATGGAGAGGGGCTGCTTGGGGGCCCCCTGGGGGCCCTTCAGGCCAGCTAGGTCTTTGGGTCCTGGCTCCTTCGGTTTGGGAGCTGTTGCTGCAGTTGGGCATGTTGACCGGAGAGTGCTTCTCGGGCTGCGAACTGCAACCTTGCAGGTACCTCCCAGGTTCCATGCCCGACGAAAGGACCCAGACCCAAATTGAGAGGGGCTGTTTGGGGGCCCCCTGGGGACTCTTCAGGCCAGCTAGGTCTTTGGGTCCTGGCTCCTTCGGTTTGGGAGCTGTTGCTGCAGTTGGGCATGTTGACCGGAGAGTGCTTCTCGGGCTGCGAACTGCAACCTTGCAGGTACCTCCCATGTCCCCAGCCCAACGAAAGCCCCCAGACCCAAATGGAGAGGGGCTGCTTGGGGGCCCCCTGGGGACTCTTCAGGCCAGCTAGGTCTTTGGGTCCTGGCTCCTTCGGTTTGGGAGCTGTTGCTGGATGTTGGGCATGTTGGCCGGAGAGTGCTTCTCGGTACGGGAACTGCAACCTTGCAGGAATCTCCCAGATCCCCGGCCCAAAGAAAGCCCCCAGACCCAAATTGAGAGGGGCTGCTTGGGGGACCCCTGGGGGCCCTTCAGGCCAGCTAGGTCTTTGGGTCCTGGCTCCTTCGGTTTGGGAGCTGTTGCTGGACGTTGGGCATGTTGACCGGAGAGTGCTTCTCGGGCTGCGAACTGCAACCTTGCAGGTACCTCCCAGGTCCCAGGCCCAACGAAAGCCCCCAGACCCAAATGGAGAGGGGCTGCTTGGGGGCCCCCTGGGGGCCCTTCAGGCCAGCTAGGTCTTTGGGTCCTGGCTCCTTCGCTTTGGGAGCTGTTGCTGCAGTTGGGCATGTTGGCCGGAGAGTGCTTCTCGGGCCGCGAACTGCAACCTTGCAGGTACCTCCCAGGTTCCCGGCCCAAGGAAAGCCCCCAGACCCAAATGGAGAGGGGCTGCTTGGGGGCCCCCTGGGGCCCCTTCAGGCCAGCTAGGTCTTTGGGTCTTGGCTCCTTCGGTTTGGGAGCTGTTTCTGTAGTTGTGCATGTTGACCGGAGAGTGCTTCTCGGGCTGCGAACTGCAACCTTGCAGGTACCTCCCAGGTCCCCGGCCCAACGAAAGCCCCCAGACCCAAATGGAGAGGGGCTGCTTGGGGGCCCCCTGGGGGCCCTTCAGGCCAGCTAGGTCTTTGGGTCCTGGCTCCTTCGCTTTGGGAGCTGTTGCTGCAGTTGGGCATGTTGGCCGGAGAGTGCTTCTCGGGCCGCGAACTGCAACCTTGCAGGTACCTCCCAGGTTCCCGGCCCAACGAAAGCCCCCAGACCCAAATTGAGAGGGGCTGCTTGGGGGCCCCCTGGGGGCCCTTCAGGCCAGCTAGGTCTTTGGGTCCTGGCTCCTTCGGTTTGGGAGCTGTTGCTGGACGTTTGGCATGTTGACCGGAGAGTGCTTCTCGGGCTGCGAACTGCAACCTTGCAGGTACCTCCCAGGTCCCAGGCCCAACGAAAGCCCCCAGACCCAAATGGAGAGGGGCTGCTTGGGGGCCCCCTGGGGGCCCTTCAGGCCAGCTAGGTCTTTGGGTCCTGGCTCCTTCGGTTTGGGAGCTGTTGCTGGACGTTGGGCATGTTGGCCAGAGAGTGCTTCTCGGTACGGGAACTGCAACCTTGCAGGTAGCTCCCAGGTTCCCGGCCCAAGGAAAGCCCCCAGACCCAAATGGAGAGGGGCTGTTTGGGGGCCCCCTGGGGGCCCTTTCAGGCCAGCTAGGTCTTTTGGGTCCTGGCTCCTTCGGTTTGGGAGCTGTTGCTGGACGTTGGGCATGTTGGCCAGAGAGTGCTTCTCGGGTCGCGAACTGCAACCTTGCAGGTAGCTCCCAGGTTCCCGGCCCAAGGAAAGCCCCCAGACCCAAATGGAGAGGGGCTGTTTGGGGGCTCCCTGGGGCCCCTTCAGGCCAGCTAGGTCTTTGGGTCCTGGCTCCTTCGGTTTGGGAGCTGTTGCTGGACGTTGGGCATGTTGGCCGGAGAGTGCTTCTCGGGCTGCGAACTTCAACCTTTCATTTACCTCCCAGATCCCCGGCCCAACGAAAGCCCCCAGACCCAAATTCAGAGGGGCTGCTTGGGGGCCCCCTGGGGGCCCTTCAGGCCAGCTAGGTCTTTGGGTCCTGGCTCCTTCGGTTTGGGAGCTGTTGCTGGACGTTGGGAATGTTGGCCGGAGAGTGCTTCTCGGGCCTCTAATGCAACCATGCAGGTACCTCCCATGTCCCCGGCCCAACGAAAGCCCCCAGACCCAAATGGAGAGGGGCTGCTTGGGGGACCCTTGGGACCCCTTCAGGCCAGCTGGGTCTTTGGGTCCTGGCTCCTTCGGTTTGGGAGCTGTTGCTGGACGTTGGGCATGTTGGCCGGAGAGTGCTTCTCGGGCTGCGAACTGCAACCTTGCAGGTACCTCCCAGGTCCCCGGCCCAATGAAAGCCCCCAGACCCAAATGGAGAGGGGCTGCTTGGGGGCCCCCTGGGGGCCCTTCAGGCCAGCTAGGTCTTTGGGTCCTGGCTCCTTCGGTTTGGGAGCTGTTGCTGCAGTTGGGCATGTTGACCGGAGAGAGCTTCTCGGGCTGCGAACTGCAACCTTGCAGGTACCTCCCAGGTCCCCGGCCAAAAGAAAGCCCCCAGACCCAAATGGAGAGGGGCTGCTTGGGGGCCCCCTGGGGGCCCTTCAGGCCAGCTAGGTCTTTGGGTCCTGGCTCCTTCGGTTTGGGAGCTGTTGCTGGACGTTGGGCATGTTGACCGGAAAGTGATTCTCGGGCCGCGAACTGCAACCTTGCAGGTACCTCCCAGGTTCCCGGCCCAAGGAAAGCCCCCAGACCCAAATGGAGAGGGGCTGCTTGGGGGCCCCCTGGGGCCGCTTCAGGCCAGCTAGGTCTTTGGGTCCTGGCTCCTTCGGTTTGGGAGCTGTTGCTGGACGTTGGGCATGTTGGCCGGATAGTGCTTCTCGGGCCGCGAACTGCAACCTTGCAGGTACCTCCCAGGTTCCATGCCCGACGAAAGGACCCAGACCCAAATTGAGAGGGGCTGTTTGGGGGCCCCCTGGGGACTCTTCAGGCCAGCTAGGTCTTTACGTCCTGGCTCCTTCCGTTTGGGAGCTGTTGCTGCAGTTGGGCATGTTAACCGGAGAGTGCTTCTCGGGCTGCGAAGTGCAACCTTGCAGGCACCTCCCAGGTTCCCGGCCCAACGAAAGCCCCCAGACCCAAATGGAGAGGGGCTGCTTGGGGGCCCCCTGGCGGCCCTTCAGGCCAGCTAGGTCTTTGGGTCCTGGATCCTTCGGTTTGGGAGCTGTTGCTGCAGTTGGGCATGTTGGCCGGAGAGTGCTTCTCGGGCTGCGAACTGCAACCTTGCAGGTACCTCCCATGTTCCCGGCCCAACGAAAGCCCCCAGACCCAAATTGAGAGGGGTTGCTTGGGGGACCCCTGGGGGCCCTTCAGGCCAGCTAGGTCTTTGGGTCCTGGCTCCTTCGGTTTGGGAGCTGTTGCTGGACGTTGGGCATGTTGACCGGAGAGTGATCTAGGGCTGCGAACTGCAACCTTGCAGGTACCTCCCAGGTCCCAGGCCCAAAGAAAGCCCCCAGAACCAAATGGAGAGGGGCTGCTTGGGGGCCCCTTGGGGCCCCTTCAGGCCAGCTAGGTCTTTGGGTCCTGGATCCTTCGGTTTGGGAGCTGTTGCTGCAGTTGGGCATGTTGACCGGAGAGTGCTTCTCGGGCTGCGAACTGCAACCTTGCAGGTACCTCCCAGGTCCCCGGCCCAACGAAAGCCCCCAGACCCAAATGGAGAGGGGCTGCTTGGGGGCCCCCTGGGGGCCCTTCAGGCCAGCTAGGTCTTTGGGTCCTGGCTCCTTCGGTTTGGGAGCTGTTGCTGGACGTTGGGCATGAAGGCCGGAGAGTGCTTCTCGGGCTGCGAACTGCAACCTTGCAGGTACCTCCCAGGTCCCCGGCCCAACGAAAGCCCCCAGAACCAAATGGAGAGGGGCTGCTTGGGGACCCCCTGGGGGCCCTTCAGGCCAGCTAGGTCTTTGGGTCCTGGCTCCTTCGGTTTGGGAGCTGTTGCTGGACGTTGGGCATGTTGGCCGGAGAGTGATTCTCAGGCTGCGAACTGTAACCTTGCAGGTACCTCCCAGGTCCCCGGCCCAAAGAAAGCCCCCAGACCCAAATGGAGAGGGGCTGCTTGGGGGCCCCCTGGCGGCCCTTCAGGCCAGCTAGGTCTTTGGGTCCTGGCTCCTTCGGTTTGGGAGCTGTTGCTGCAGTTGGGCATGTTGGCCGGAGAGTGCTTCTCGGGCTGCGAACTGCAACCTTGCAGGTACCTCCCATGTCCCCGGCCCAACGAAAGCCCCCAGACCCAAATTGAGAGGGGCTGCTTGGGGGCCCCCTGGGGGCCCTTCAGGCCAGCTAGGTCTTTGGGTCCTGGCTCCTTCGGTTTGGGAGCTGTTGCTGGACGTTTGGCATGTTGACCGGAGAGTGCTTCTCGGGCTGCGAACTGCAACCTTGCAGGTACCTCCCAGGTCCCCAGCCCAACGAAAGCCCCCAGATCCAAATGGAGAGGGGCTGCTTGGGGGCCCCCTGGGGGCCCTTCAGGCCAGCTAGGTCTTTGGGTCCTGGCTCCTTCGGTTTGGGAGCTGTTGCTGGACGTTGGACATGTTGGCCAGAGAGTGCTTCTCGGTACGGGAACTGCAAACTTGCAGGTAGCTCCCAGGTTCCCGGCCCAAGGAAAGCCCCCAGACCCAAATGGAGAGGGGCTGCTTGGGGGCCCCCTGGGGCCCCTTCAGGCCAGCTAGGTCTTTGGGTCTTGTCTCCTTCGGTTTGGGAGCTGTTTCTGTAGTTGTGCATGTTGACCGGAGAGTGCTTCTCGGGCTGCGAACTGCAACCTTGCAGGTACCTCCCAGGTCCCAGGCCCAACGAAAGCCCCCAGACCCAAATGGAGAGGGGCTGCTTGGGGGCCCCCTGGGGGCCCTTCAGGCCAGCTAGGTCTTTGGGTCCTGGCTCCTTCGCTTTGGGAGCTGTTGCTGGACGTTGGGCATGTTGGCCGGAGAGTGCTTCTCGGGCCGCGAACTGCAACCTTGCAGGTACCTCCCAGGTTCCCGGCCCAACGAAAGCCCCCAGACCCAAATGGAGAGGGGCTGCTTGGGGTCCCCTGGGGCCGCTTCAGGCCAGCTAGGTCTTTGGGTCCTGGCTCCTTCGGTTTGGGAGCTGTTGCTGGACGTTGGGCATGTTGACCGGAGAGTGCTTCTCGGGCTGCGAACTGCAACCTTGCAGGTACCTCCCAGGTTCCATGCCCGACGAAAGCCCCCAGACCCAAATGGAGAGGGGCTGTTTGGGGGCCCCCTGGGGACTCTTCAGGCCAGCTAGGTCTTTGGGTCCTGGCTCCTTCGGTTTGGGAGCTGTTGCTGGACGTTGGGCATGTTGGCCGGAGAGTGCTTCTCAGGCTGCGAACTGCAACCTTGCAGGTACCTCCCATGTTCCCGGCCCAACGAAAGCCCCCAGACCCAAATTGAGAGGGGCTGCTTGGGGGACCCCTGGGGGCCCTTCAGGCCAGCTAGGTCTTTGGGTCCTGGCTCCTTCGGTTTGGGAGCTGTTGCTGGACGTTGGGCATGTTGACCGGAGAGTGCTTCTCGGGCTGCGAACTGCAAACTTGCAGGTACCTCCCAGGTTCCATGCCCGACGAAAGCCCCCAGACCCAAATGGAGAGGGGCTGTTTGGGGGCCCCCTGGGGACTCTTCAGGCCAGCTAGGTCTTTGGGTCCTGGCTCCTTCGGTTTGGGAGCTGTTGCTGGATGTTGGGCATGTTGGCCGGAGAGTGCTTCTCGGGCTGCGAACTGCAACCTTGCAGGTACCTCCCAGGTCCCAGGCCCAACGAAAGCCCCCAGACCCAAATGGAGAGGGGCTGTTTGGGGGCCCCCTGGGGGCCCTTCAGGCCAGCTAGGTCTTTGGGTCCTGGCTCCTTCGGTTTGGGAGCTGTTGCTGGACGTTGGGCATGTTGGCCAGAGAGTGCTTCTCGGTACGGGAACTGCAAACTTGCAGGTAGCTCCCAGGTTCCGGCCCAAGGAAAGCCCCCAGACCCAAATGGAGAGGGGCTGTTTGGGGGCCCCCTGGGGGCCCTTCAGGCCAGCTAGGTCTTTTGGGTCCTGGCTCCTTCGGTTTGGGAGCTGTTGCTGGACGTTGGGCATGTTGGCCAGAGAGTGCTTCTCGGGTCGCGAACTGCGACCTTGCAGGTAGCTCCCAGGTTCCCGGCCCAAGGAAAGCCCCCAGACCCAAATGGAGAGGGGCTGTTTGGGGGCTCCCTGGGGCCCCTTCAGGCCAGCTAGGTCTTTGGGTCCTGGCTCCTTCGGTTTGGGAGCTGTTGCTGGACGTTGGGCATGTTGGCCGGAGAGTGCTTCTCGGGCTGCGAACTTCAACCTTTCATTTACCTCCCAGATCCCCGGCCCAACGAAAGCCCCCAGACCCAAATTGAGAGGGGCTGCTTGGGGGCCCCCTGGGGGCCCTTCAGGCCAGCTAGGTCTTTGGGTCCTGGCTCCTTCGGTTTGGGAGCTGTTGCTGGACGTTGGGAATGTTGGCCGGAGAGTGCTTCTCGGGCCTCGAATGCAACCATGCAGGTACCTCCCAGGTCCCCGGCCCAACGAAAGCCCCCAGACCCAAATGGAGAGTGGCTGCTTGGGGGCCCCTTGGGACCCCTTCAGGCCAGCTGGGTCTTTGGGTCCTGGCTCCTTCGGTTTGGGAGCTGTTGCTGGACGTTGGGCATGTTGGCCGGAGAGTGCTTCTCGGGCTGCGAACTGCAACCTTGCAGGTACCTCCCAGGTCCCCGGCCCAATGAAAGCCCCCAGACCCAAATGGAGAGGGGCTGCTTGGGGGCCCCCTGGGGGCCCTTCAGGCCAGCTAGGTCTTTGGGTCCTGGCTCCTTCGGTTTGGGAGCTGTTGCTGCAGTTGGGCATGTTGACCGGAGAGAGCTTCTCGGGCTGCGAACTGCAACCTTGCAGGTACCTCCCAGGTCCCCGGCCAAAAGAAAGCCCCCAGACCCAAATGGAGAGGGGCTGCTTGGGGGCCCCCTGGGGGCCCTTCAGGCCAGCTAGGTCTTTGGGTCCTGGCTCCTTCGGTTTGGGAGCTGTTGCTGGACGTTTGGCATGTTGACCGGAGAGTGCTTCTCGGGCTGCGAACTGCAACCTTGCAGGTACCTCCCAGGTCCCCAGCCCAACGAAAGCCCCCAGATCCAAATGGAGAGGGGCTGCTTGGGGGCCCCCTGGGGGCCCTTCAGGCCAGCTAGGTCTTTGGGTCCTGGCTCCTTCGGTTTGGGAGCTGTTGCTGGACGTTGGACATGTTGGCCAGAGAGTGCTTCTCGGTACGGGAACTGCAAACTTGCAGGTAGCTCCCAGGTTCCCGGCCCAAGGAAAGCCCCCAGACCCAAATGGAGAGGGGCTGCTTGGGGGCCCCCTGGGGCCCCTTCAGGCCAGCTAGGTCTTTGGGTCTTGTCTCCTTCGGTTTGGGAGCTGTTTCTGTAGTTGTGCATGTTGACCGGAGAGTGCTTCTCGGGCTGCGAACTGCAACCTTGCAGGTACCTCCCAGGTCCCCGGCCCAACGAAAGCCCCCAGACCCAAATGGAGAGGGGCTGCTTGGGGGCCCCCTGGGGGCCCTTCAGGCCAGCTAGGTCTTTGGGTCCTGGCTCCTTCGCTTTGGGAGCTGTTGCTGGACGTTGGGCATGTTGGCCGGAGAGTGCTTCTCGGGCCGCGAACTGCAACCTTGCAGGTACCTCCCAGGTTCCCGGCCCAACGAAAGCCCCCAGACCCAAATGGAGAGGGGCTGCTTGGGGTCCCCTGGGGCCGCTTCAGGCCAGCTAGGTCTTTGGGTCCTGGCTCCTTCGGTTTGGGAGCTGTTGCTGGACGTTGGGCATGTTGACCGGAGAGTGCTTCTCGGGCTGCGAACTGCAACCTTGCAGGTACCTCCCAGGTTCCATGCCCGACGAAAGCCCCCAGACCCAAATGGAGAGGGGCTGTTTGGGGGCCCCCTGGGGACTCTTCAGGCCAGCTAGGTCTTTGGGTCCTGGCTCCTTCGGTTTGGGAGCTGTTGCTGGACGTTGGGCATGTTGGCCGGAGAGTGCTTCTCAGGCTGCGAACTGCAACCTTGCAGGTACCTCCCATGTTCCCGGCCCAACGAAAGCCCCCAGACCCAAATTGAGAGGGGCTGCTTGGGGGACCCCTGGGGGCCCTTCAGGCCAGCTAGGTCTTTGGGTCCTGGCTCCTTCGGTTTGGGAGCTGTTGCTGGACGTTGGGCATGTTGACCGGAGAGTGCTTCTCGGGCTGCGAACTGCAAACTTGCAGGTACCTCCCAGGTTCCATGCCCGACGAAAGCCCCCAGACCCAAATGGAGAGGGGCTGTTTGGGGGCCCCCTGGGGACTCTTCAGGCCAGCTAGGTCTTTGGGTCCTGGCTCCTTCGGTTTGGGAGCTGTTGCTGGATGTTGGGCATGTTGGCCGGAGAGTGCTTCTCGGGCTGCGAACTGCAACCTTGCAGGTACCTCCCAGGTCCCAGGCCCAACGAAAGCCCCCAGACCCAAATGGAGAGGGGCTGTTTGGGGGCCCCCTGGGGGCCCTTCAGGCCAGCTAGGTCTTTGGGTCCTGGCTCCTTCGGTTTGGGAGCTGTTGCTGGACGTTGGGCATGTTGGCCAGAGAGTGCTTCTCGGTACGGGAACTGCAAACTTGCAGGTAGCTCCCAGGTTCCGGCCCAAGGAAAGCCCCCAGACCCAAATGGAGAGGGGCTGTTTGGGGGCCCCCTGGGGGCCCTTCAGGCCAGCTAGGTCTTTTGGGTCCTGGCTCCTTCGGTTTGGGAGCTGTTGCTGGACGTTGGGCATGTTGGCCAGAGAGTGCTTCTCGGGTCGCGAACTGCGACCTTGCAGGTAGCTCCCAGGTTCCCGGCCCAAGGAAAGCCCCCAGACCCAAATGGAGAGGGGCTGTTTGGGGGCTCCCTGGGGCCCCTTCAGGCCAGCTAGGTCTTTGGGTCCTGGCTCCTTCGGTTTGGGAGCTGTTGCTGGACGTTGGGCATGTTGGCCGGAGAGTGCTTCTCGGGCTGCGAACTTCAACCTTTCATTTACCTCCCAGATCCCCGGCCCAACGAAAGCCCCCAGACCCAAATTGAGAGGGGCTGCTTGGGGGCCCCCTGGGGGCCCTTCAGGCCAGCTAGGTCTTTGGGTCCTGGCTCCTTCGGTTTGGGAGCTGTTGCTGGACGTTGGGAATGTTGGCCGGAGAGTGCTTCTCGGGCCTCGAATGCAACCATGCAGGTACCTCCCAGGTCCCCGGCCCAACGAAAGCCCCCAGACCCAAATGGAGAGTGGCTGCTTGGGGGCCCCTTGGGACCCCTTCAGGCCAGCTGGGTCTTTGGGTCCTGGCTCCTTCGGTTTGGGAGCTGTTGCTGGACGTTGGGCATGTTGGCCGGAGAGTGCTTCTCGGGCTGCGAACTGCAACCTTGCAGGTACCTCCCAGGTCCCCGGCCCAATGAAAGCCCCCAGACCCAAATGGAGAGGGGCTGCTTGGGGGCCCCCTGGGGGCCCTTCAGGCCAGCTAGGTCTTTGGGTCCTGGCTCCTTCGGTTTGGGAGCTGTTGCTGCAGTTGGGCATGTTGACCGGAGAGAGCTTCTCGGGCTGCGAACTGCAACCTTGCAGGTACCTCCCAGGTCCCCGGCCAAAAGAAAGCCCCCAGACCCAAATGGAGAGGGGCTGCTTGGGGGCCCCCTGGGGGCCCTTCAGGCCAGCTAGGTCTTTGGGTCCTGGCTCCTTCGGTTTGGGAGCTGTTGCTGCAGTTGGGCATGTTGGCCGGAAAGTGATTCTCGGGCCGCGAACTGCAACCTTGCAGGTACCTCCCAGGTTCCCGGCCCAAGGAAAGCCCCCAGACCCAAATGGAGAGGGGCTGCTTGGGGGCCCCCTGGGGCCGCTTCAGGCCAGCTAGGTCTTTGGGTCCTGGCTCCTTCGGTTTGGGAGCTGTTGCTGGACGTTGGGCATGTTGGCCGGATAGTGCTTCTCGGGCCGCGAACTGCAACCTTGCAGGTACCTCCCAGGTTCCATGCCCGACGAAAGGACCCAGACGCAAATTGAGAGGGGCTGCTTGGGGGCCCCCTGGGGACTCTTCAGGCCAGCTAGGTCTTTGGGTCCTGGCTCCTTCCGTTTGGGAGCTGTTGCTGGACGTTGGGCATGTTGGCCGGAGAGTGATTCTCAGGCTGCGAACTGTAACCTTGCAGGTACCTCCCAGGTCCCCGGCCCAAAGAAAGCCCCCAGACCCAAATGGAGAGGGGCTGCTTGGGGGCCCCCTGGCGGCCCTTCAGGCCAGCTAGGTCTTTGGGTCCTGGCTCCTTCGGTTTGGGAGCTGTTGCTGCAGTTGGGCATGTTGGCCGGAGAGTGCTTCTCGGGCTGCGAACTGCAACCTTGCAGGTACCTCCCATGTCCCCGGCCCAACGAAAGCCCCCAGACCCAAATTGAGAGGGGCTGCTTGGGGGCCCCCTGGGGGCCCTTCAGGCCAGCTAGGTCTTTGGGTCCTGGCTCCTTCGGTTTGGGAGCTGTTGCTGGACGTTTGGCATGTTGACCGGAGAGTGCTTCTCGGGCTGCGAACTGCAACCTTGCAGGTACCTCCCAGGTCCCCAGCCCAACGAAAGCCCCCAGATCCAAATGGAGAGGGGCTGCTTGGGGGCCCCCTGGGGGCCCTTCAGGCCAGCTAGGTCTTTGGGTCCTGGCTCCTTCGGTTTGGGAGCTGTTGCTGCAGTTGGGCATGTTGACCGGAGAGTGCTTCTCGGGCTGCGAACTGCAACCTTGCAGGTACCTCCCAGGTCCCCGGCCAAAAGAAAGCCCCCAGACCCAAATGGAGAGGGGCTGCTTGGGGGCCCCCTGGGGGCCCTTCAGGCCAGCTAGGTCTTTGGGTCCTGGCTCCTTCGGTTTGGGAGCTGTTGCTGCAGTTGGGCATGTTGGCCGGAAAGTGATTCTCGGGCCGCGAACTGCAACCTTGCAGGTACCTCCCAGGTTCCCGGCCCAAAGAAAGCCCCCAGACCCAAATGGAGAGGGGCTGCTTGGGGGCCCCCTGGGGCCCCTTCAGGCCAGCTAGGTCTTTGGGTCCTGGCTCCTTCGGTTTGGGAGCTGTTGCTGCAGTTGGGCATGTTGGCCGGAAAGTGCTTCTCGGGCCGCGAACTGCAACCTTGCAGGTACCTCCCAGGTTCCCGGCCCAAAGAAAGCCCCCAGACCCAAATGGAGAGGGGCTGCTTGGGTGCCCCCTGGGGCCGCTTCAGGCCAGCTAGGTCTTTGGGTCCTGGCTCCTTCGGTTTGGGAGCTGTTGCTGGACGTTGGGCATGTTGGCCGGAGAGTGCTTCTCGGGCCGCGAACTGCAACCTTGCAGGTACCTCCCAGGTTCCATGCCCGACGAAAGGACCCAGACCCAAATTGAGAGGGGCTGTTTGGGGGCCCCCTGGGGACTCTTCAGGCCAGCTAGGTCTTTGGGTCCTGGCTCCTTCGGTTTGGGAGCTGTTGCTGCAGTTGGGCATGTTGACCGGAGAGTGCTTCTCGGGCTGCGAACTGCAACCTTGCAGGTACCTCCCATGTCCCCAGCCCAACGAAAGCCCCCAGACCCAAATGGAGAGGGGCTGCTTGGGGGCCCCCTGGGGCCCCTTCAGGCCAGCTAGGTCTTTGGGTCCTGGCTCCTTCGGTTTGGGAGCTGTTTCTGCAGTTGGGTATGTTGACCGGAGAGTGCTTCTCGGGCTGCGAACTGCAACCTTGCAGGTACCTCCCAGGTCCCCGGCCCAACGAAAGCCCCCAGACCCAAATGGAGAGGGGCTGCTTGGGGGCCCCCTGGGGGCCCTTCAGGCCAGCTAGGTCTTTGGGTCCTGGCTCCTTCGGTTTGGGAGCTGTTGCTGGACGTTGGGCATGTTGGCCGGAGAGTGCTTCTCGGGCTGCGAACTGCAACCTTGCAGGTACCTCCCAGGTCCCCGGCCCAACGAAAGCCCCCAGAACCAAATGGAGAGGGGCTGCTTGGGGACCCCCTGGGGCACCTTCAGGCCAGCTAGGTCTTTGGGTCCTGGCTCCTTCGGTTTGGGAGCTGTTGCTGGACGTTGGGCATGTTGGCCGGAGAGTGATTCTCAGGCTGCGAACTGTAACCTTGCAGGTACCTCCCAGGTCCCCGGCCCAAAGAAAGCCCCCAGACCCAAATGGAGAGGGGCTGCTTGGGGGCCCCCTGGGGGCCCTTCAGGCCAGCTAGGTCTTTGGGTCCTGGCTCCTTCGGTTTGGGAGCTGTTGCTGCAGTTGGGCATGTTGGCCGGAGAGTGCTTCTCGGGCTGCGAACTGCAACCTTGCAGGTACCTCCCAGGTCCCAGGCCCAACGAAAGCCCCCAGACCCAAATGGAGAGGGGCTGCTTGGGGGCCCCCTGGGGGCCCTTCAGGCCAGCTAGGTCTTTGGGTCCTGGCTCCTTCGGTTTGGGAGCTGTTGCTGGACGTTGGGCATGTTGGCCAGAGAGTGCTTCTCGGTACGGGAACTGCAACCTTGCAGGTAGCTCCCAGGTTCCCGGCCCAACGAAAGCCCCCAGACCCAAATGGAGAGGGGCTGTTTGGGGGCCCCCTGGGGGCCCTTCAGGCCAGCTAGGTCTTTTGGGTCCTGGCTCCTTCGGTTTGGGAGCTGTTGCTGGACGTTGGGCATGTTGGCCAGAGAGTGCTTCTCGGGTCGCGAACTGCAACCTTGCAGGTAGCTCCCAGGTTCCCGGCCCAAGGAAAGCCCCCAGACCCAAATGGAGAGGGGCTGTTTGGGGGCTCCCTGGGGCCCCTTCAGGCCAGCTAGGTCTTTGGGTCCTGGCTCCTTCGGTTTGGGAGCTGTTGCTGGACGTTGGGCATGTTGGCCGGAGAGTGCTTCTCGGGCTGCGAACTTCAACCTTTCATTTACCTCCCAGATCCCCGGCCCAACGAAAGCCCCCAGACCCAAATTGAGAGGGGCTGCTTGGGGGCCCCCTGGGGGCCCTTCAGGCCAGCTAGGTCTTTGGGTCCTGGCTCCTTCGGTTTGGGAGCTGTTGCTGGACGTTGGGAATGTTGGCCGGAGAGTGCTTCTCGGGCCTCGAATGCAACCATGCAGGTACCTCCCATGTCCCCGGCCCAACGAAAGCCCCCAGACCCAAATGGAGAGGGGCTGCTTGGGGGCCCCTTGGGACCCCTTCAGGCCAGCTGGGTCTTTGGGTCCTGGCTCCTTCGGTTTGGGAGCTGTTGCTGGACGTTGGGCATGTTGGCCGGAGAGTGCTTCTCGGGCTGCGAACTGCAACCTTGCAGGTACCTCCCAGGTCCCCGGCCCAATGAAAGCCCCCAGACCCAAATGGAGAGGGGCTGCTTGGGGGCCCCCTGGGGGCCCTTCAGGCCAGCTAGGTCTTTGGGTCCTGGCTCCTTCGGTTTGGGAGCTGTTGCTGCAGTTGGGCATGTTGACCGGAGAGAGCTTCTCGGGCTGCGAACTGCAACCTTGCAGGTACCTCCCAGGTCCCCGGCCAAAAGAAAGCCCCCAGACCCAAATGGAGAGGGGCTGCTTGGGGGCCCCCTGGGGGCCCTTCAGGCCAGCTAGGTCTTTGGGTCCTGGCTCCTTCGGTTTGGGAGCTGTTGCTGCAGTTGGGCATGTTGGCCGGAAAGTGATTCTCGGGCCGCGAACTGCAACCTTGCAGGTACCTCCCAGGTTCCCGGCCCAAGGAAAGCCCCCAGACCCAAATGGAGAGGGGCTGCTTGGGGGCCCCCTGGGGCCGCTTCAGGCCAGCTAGGTCTTTGGGTCCTGGCTCCTTCGGTTTGGGAGCTGTTGCTGGACGTTGGGCATGTTGGCCGGATAGTGCTTCTCGGGCCGCGAACTGCAACCTTGCAGGTACCTCCCAGGTTCCATGCCCGACGAAAGGACCCAGACCCAAATTGAGAGGGGCTGTTTGGGGGCCCCCTGGGGACTCTTCAGGCCAGCTAGGTCTTTGGGTCCTGGCTCCTTCCGTTTGGGAGCTGTTGCTGCAGTTGGGCATGTTAACCAGAGAGTGCTTCTCGGGCTGCGAAGTGCAACCTTGCAGGCACCTCCCAGGTTCCCGGCCCAACGAAAGCCCCCAGACCCAAATGGAGAGGGGCTGCTTGGGGGCCCCCTGGGGGCCCTTCAGGCCAGCTAGGTCTTTGGGTCCTGGATCCTTCGGTTTGGGAGCTGTTGCTGCAGTTGGGCATGTTGGCCGGAGAGTGCTTCTAGGGCTGCGAACTGCAACCTTGCAGGTACCTCCCATGTTCCCGGCCCAACGAAAGCCCCCAGACCCAAATTGAGAGGGGCTGCTTGGGGGACCCCTGGGGGCCCTTCAGGCCAGCTAGGTCTTTGGGTCCTGGCTCCTTCGGTTTGGGAGCTGTTGCTGGACGTTGGGCATGTTGACCGGAGAGTGATCTAGGGCTGCGAACTGCAACCTTGCAGGTACCTCCCAGGTCCCAGGCCCAAAGAAAGCCCCCAGAACCAAATGGAGAGGGGCTGCTTGGGGGCCCCTTGGGGCCCCTTCAGGCCAGCTAGGTCTTTGGGTCCTGGATCCTTCGGTTTGGGAGCTGTTGCTGCAGTTGGGCATGTTGACCGGAGAGTGCTTCTCGGGCTGCGAACTGCAACCTTGCAGGTACCTCCCAGGTCCCCGGCCCAACGAAAGCCCCCAGACCCAAATGGAGAGGGGCTGCTTGGGGGCCCCCTGGCGGCCCTTCAGGCCAGCTAGGTCTTTGGGTCCTGGCTCCTTCGGTTTGGGAGCTGTTGCTGCAGTTGGGCATGTTGGCCGGAGAGTGCTTCTCGGGCTGCGAACTGCAACCTTGCAGGTACCTCCCATGTCCCCGGCCCAACGAAAGCCCCCAGACCCAAATTGAGAGGGGCTGCTTGGGGGCCCCCTGGCGGCCCTTCAGGCCAGCTAGGTCTTTGGGTCCTGGCTCCTTCGGTTTGGGAGCTGTTGCTGGACGTTGGGCATGTTGGCCGGAGAGTGCTTCTCGGGCCGCGAACTGCAACCTTGCAGGTACCTCCCAGGTTCCATGCCCGACGAAAGGACCCAGACCCAAATTGAGAGGGGCTGTTTGGGGGCCCCCTGGGGACTCTTCAGGCCAGCTAGGTCTTTGGGTCCTGGCTCCTTCGGTTTGGGAGCTGTTGCTGCAGTTGGGCATGTTGACCGGAGAGTGCTTCTCGGGCTGCGAACTGCAACCTTGCAGGTACCTCCCATGTCCCCAGCCCAACGAAAGCCCCCAGACCCAAATGGAGAGGGGCTGCTTGGGGGCCCCCTGGGGCCCCTTCAGGCCAGCTAGGTCTTTGGGTCCTGGCTCCTTCGGTTTGGGAGCTGTTTCTGCAGTTGGGTATGTTGACCGGAGAGTGCTTCTCGGGCTGCGAACTGCAACCTTTCAGGTACCTGCCAGGTCCCAGGCCCAACGAAAGCCCCCAGAACCAAATGGAGAGGGGCTGCTTGGGGGCCCCTTGGGGCCCCTTCAGGCCAGCTAGGTCTTTGGGTCCTGGCTCCTTCGGTTTGGGAGCTGTTGCTGCAGTTGGGCATGTTGACCGGAGAGTGCTTCTCGGGCTGCGAACTGCAACCTTGCAGGTACCTCCCAGGTCCCCGGCCCAACGAAAGCCCCCAGACCCAAATGGAGAGGG